>NW_012267269.1:9564594-9599217 GCF_000151885.1 Dipodomys ordii
GTCCCTCCCCCACAGTATAACCCCTGCTTTCACTATATTTGATGTCAGTATAACTTGTGGAGGAGATGGGGAAAAACAAGTCGTTTAAGGATATATGTGGACCTGTTGCAACAATGAGAAGTACAAGTTGTCATGTCGAAAATGAGCTTTACAATGTTGGTGCAGGGGGGGGTAGGAGGAAGGATTGGGACTGGGGGTGAGAGGGGAGCCTGGGAAGGGATGTGAAGGATAAACAAAGGAGGAGGCTGCAAGGTTTGGTAAGAAATGTATGCATTATCCTGCCCATGTAATTGTAACCCCTCTGTACAGTATGTTCACAAATAAAATAAAATAAATTAAAAAAATATAAAAGAAAAAAACGTGTACAGATACAATCTAACTCAACAACAAACCAGGGATCAATGGAGTAAGAAAATCAAAGAAGGAGTCAGCAGACCACAAGTTAATAGGTTTAGGGAGAATTTTAGCCAGAAAATAAGATTAGAGGAATGTTGAGAGGGAAAAGGAGAGAGGGAATATAAATAATCAAGCCATAAATTCAGAGAGAAGAAAAGGATAGAAAGAAAGGAAAAGAGAGATATGGAAAAAAGGAAAAAAAAACTGAAAAAAATTAGAAATGAAACACAAAAATTATGTTAGTATAAAGAAAAACACTGCAATTAAAGTAGTTAAGGCTGAGAGTTTGCGAGCTATATAATCAATATCTGAATGTGGTATGCACACAATGAAGGATAAGATCTAATAATCAAAGGTAGATTATATCTGGGGATGAACAGTACAGCAATTAGGAAAATAAAGGGAAAAAAGAAGTAAATGGGAAAAGAGAAAAAGAGAATTAAATAAAAAACCTAAAATAAAATGATGAAAAAGTTAGAAAACAATTTTAAAAAATTAAAAATATGTAGAAAGAGTTTCTCAATTTTTTTTTGGGGGGGAGGAATCCTTCCTCTTCCCTGTGTCCATAACCAGTCTCTTGGTGGAATCTCTGGTTTGCTTGTGGTGTTTGCCTTTTCTGTAACTTGACTGGATTCTTAAATCAGTTTGTTTGCAAGTAGAAGTAAGCTTTTCCTTACGAGGGACTTTATGACTCTCCTCCCAGGCTAGTTCAGTGGGAGGGTCATCTGTCTTGAGTGCACAAACAAGGCAGATTGCTGTTTCTTCTAGCTTGGAGTCATTGTGATGGGTCTAGGTTTTGATTTGAGGCTTGTTAGAAACTGGTAGCTTTTCCCAGAGGTTCTAGCTCCTGAGAGACCAGCACAGCCTAGCCTGGAGCCTTTCTCAGGATGTATGTGTATAGAGATTCCAATTTTTTTTTACCCTCCTACAGCTAGGTCTGCTGCCAGTGCTGTAGTAGGGTGTGACAGCCTCTGGCTCTGTTTACCCAGTGAAGAAAGTCACTCTCCCACTCCTCCATGGATGGAGCTCCCTCTGCCTCAGAAGGGCAACTTTTCTCTTTGTGGGGTTGAGCCCCTCAGGTCAGTTTCCTTTGACCTGTTGAATGGCTCCTATTGTCTTTTTTCAAGGCCTGAGTTATTTCTTAGCTGCTCTGGCCTGGTCTTTATCAATATCAAAGATGGCACTCTTCTCCAGTGATGGGGGAGTGGCTATCTTCCCACTGCTGCTCCATGAAAAGGAGTGAGGATGTCTTGTGGGATATTCAGGCCTTTTGTTTGGTTTCCAGGCTACCCACCACTCTGAGTGGTCAGCAGGATGAAGATTTCTGTCAGTTCTTGCTGGTGGTGAGTAGCATCCAATCACACGCTGCCTTTGGTGCCTTTGTCCCAACCTCTCTGTTGATATGGCAGCTGCAAAAGCATCCTCTCCTGCCTTTACCACAGACACCAGCTAGTGCTTGAATCTGTCTCCTTAACCAAGCTGCCTGAATTTTCCCTCTATGGCCAAACTCTCTGTACTATGATGACACACTTGGTGTGACTCTCTAGCCTTGGACTTTTCACTGGAACACAAAAAGAGAGCTTATTTAGCCCCCAGCTTCTCCTACACCATCTTCCTAAAATCTAATCATTTCTATCTGAAAAAATAGGACAAAGTCAGAATCAGAGCTGACATGACTCAAGATCCAGAAAGATGGTACTAAATATTACTAAGAAGAAATGAATGATTCTTGTTTGGTATGTATGTGAGGTTGGATGAGATAGATAGCCTGAGATAGCCTGAGATAGCTTGACAATAATATTCTGATCATCCTCAGTTTTTACTGGTGCTATTCAAAATTAGCATGCTATACTAAAAAACAAATAATGCCAATGTTTCAAGTCTAGGTTTGAACACAGCAATTATTATTTTTAAGCAGATACTTCAAAGTTGAATTTAGAATAGAGAAATTGTGCATTTGTGGTAATAGTAGGGAGAGAGGTTGGAGCAAGAACCGATTCTGGGGTACATTCTCAACTGGAAGTGATTTCAGAGGTGAATGACTTACTTCTTTATATCATTTCATTTAAAATTCATACTGACATAAGCCAACGGAATTGAATGGTTATATGGTTATATAACAGCCAGATAAATCATGTACAAAAGATTCTGCATATTGTTAGTGTAAATAAATATCCACAGAAACTCATGTTTTTACTTAAAATTAACATATTTTTCTTCTCTTTCACATAGTAGAAGTGGATTAAAGTAGTAGAGTGCTCGCCTTGAGCAAAGGAGTTCAGGGACAGTGCCCAGGTGCTGAGTTCAAGCCCCAATCACCCACCACTTTTTAAAAAAGAATTTATAATTTAAATATAGACACCTGCATAACACACTTACTGTGATGGCTTGTCTATTGGTATGTCTGCTGTCCTTGTATAAAGAGTTGACATATGAGATAACTGTGTGCTGTCACCACTCTTCCTATTGGAAATACCGTACTGCCTCTCATTGTTCAAAAATTACCGAAGCTACCATGCAAGTTCCTGACAAAGTCACACTTTTTCTTTGACTAAATATAGTAATATTTTCTTGCCTATCCCAGGTACGAGCATATGTGCTTCTAGTTCTGTAGTCCAATCCACAAGGCTGCATGGGATTATGTTTAAGAATATGCTTGAAATAGAGCATGCTCTGCATTGATGGAGCCTCCCTAAGCCCACGTTTTCCGCTGCAAACTGGAGCAATGTAATATTTGGTCATAATGTTATTGCCAAGGTAATATTCCTGGAATAATGCATATATAATACTTAGTATAATGAATTAAACATAACACCAAAAATAGTAAGTATAAACTGTCACTGTGGAACCAAAGATATAAATGTTTTGGGTATGTACAATTAAAGTTATAGAGAATATAGGTTTACGTTTTTTCAATTACCCTAATGGACTGGCCAGATAAGCTTAGTAAGAATGAAGAAATTCAGAATGAAAAAGGACATCTAGCATCATTGATTCTAAGAATTAAATGTTATTTTATTTTATTTTTCTAACTCAATTACCTGTTGCCCTTTTATTATCTCTCCTAAAATATAAGGGTGGTATTAACTGAAATATAATTTAAATGTGTGAAGGTGCAACCATGAGATCATTTCCTATATGACTAACATAAGCTAATAAAAATTTGTCCTGGACCGATAAAGAAAAATCTCACTGCACTGTTTAAAATATCTTGTGCATGAATATTTTCAAAAGTAGGCAATCGATGTTCCATTGTATCTTTAAGCCTGAAATCCCTGAAAGAGATGTTTCATACCTAATCATACTGCCATATATTGAAATTGATGTAACACAAATCCTAATCAATAGCAGGTGGTATTCTATGTCTATTTTTAAAGTCCTCTTTCTAAATATTAACAAAAATCTGTATATTTTAGGGAAAAAACTAATTTCATCTGGTCAATATCATTGCTAATATTGACATATTTTATTATTTACCCAATTTACTGTGTAAAAGTCATTAGTTTCCTCATTTTTTTCTACATT
The DNA here is from genome assembly GCF_000151885.1 of Dipodomys ordii. NCBI lineage: Eukaryota > Metazoa > Chordata > Mammalia > Rodentia > Heteromyidae > Dipodomys > Dipodomys ordii. The sequence goes on from NW_012267269.1 coordinate 9,568,516, forward strand.
TTTATCCTATAAAAACCATAGCATGATTTTAATATCCATACAAATTTTCAGTTGTGTAAATGTTTATTTTTTACTAAAACCTTATGTATATTATTTGTAAAATGCCCATTTTACAAAATTATCATTTTAAGATTATCTCTGAGATAAGTAATTAGTAAAGCTCTGGATAATTTTAAGGTTCTTCTGCCTCTTAACCAGGATACATTCTAAGATATATCACTAAGGCATTACATTGGGGAAGTGGAAAATTGTTCTCACAGATACTAATATGGCTATAACTCCACTAGAAAATATGATTTTATTGGAATGTGTATGATCTATCTTTGATCAAAACATCTTTATATAGCATGTGATTGTATTTACAAATAACTTCCCAATAAAATTGCAACAACTTGCTGTAATGTTGAAAGTATCTGTGAGTGAATATGTAATTGACAAGTAGTCAAGTTGATTGTTTACTCAAAAATAATTGCTTAATGCAGAAAATTGAATTTTGATGTTTTATTTGAAATTAGCCTGTGCCTACTGCAGATAATGACAAAGAACAGACAATGGACTGGAAAAGCAAAGATGTTAGATAAACATCTGTCACAAAGTTGGAGGGGGAAAGAAACAAGATTAAAATTTGTTTGTTCATCCTCAGCCCATTAAAACTATAGAAAACTTTGAAATCAAAGTTAATTTTTCAGCCAATATTTATTTATAGCCCAGTAAACCCATACATTTTTTTCAAGACTATATATACCAAAGCAATTTGAATCATTTAGCATTATTAGAACAAAAGAAAATGGTCAAGGGAGTGGGTCAACTTCCTTAATGAATATATAAATTGCTTAAAATTTATAAATTTTATAAATATGTTTAAATATGGGTAGAATGTTGGAAGAATGAGGAAAATGAAGAAGAGTATTACATAGGGCAGAAAACAAGTCATAATATTTGCCTGCCTAATTCGAAACCACAATGTAAATCATATGACTACAAACAAAAAGTCTTAAGATTTTGTTACTTTGGGTAAGATATTTTGTTACTTTGGTAAGATATTTTGCAATGTATTTTAATACAATGTTAGAGCCATATACTTACTTTCATTATACATTTTGTTATATATTTTATATAAATAAATATATTACATCATTTTATATTTATATAATTTATTGTCACCCACTATATTTAACTTCAATCATATTTAATGTGCATTATCAATTTTCTTTTTTATAGTTTAATTTTTTTATTTTAATTTTATTGTTGAGGTGATGTACAGAGGGTTTACAGTTACATAAGTAATGTAGTGAGTACATTTCTTGTCGAACTTGTTTCCTCCTCCCTCATTTTTCTCCTGCTTTCTCTCCCCCCAAACGCCCAGCATTATCTATCAGTTTTCTAAGCAACTCTACAAACTCTTCCAAATATGATACCTATTAAAGTATTGGTATATGTGCTTTATTGAACCATGTATTTTCTGAGCACTTACTTTATGTTTAATAGGCTAATATATAAACAATGATTTTCAAATTTAAAAATGTGTTCACACAACTTATCAGGATATTATAATGGATATGAGTGAGTATTGAACTTGGTAATAGAAATTTGAGGTTTTATGTCTAACTTGTATTCAGTTCAATATTCTAGGAAAGACGCTGCACAACTTTGAATCTTTGTACACTAAAGATATATAATATGTGTTATATTTTCCATGCAGCTATTATTATGATATATATGTGCATGTGTATGTGAAATACATCTCATTGGCAATGTATTCCATGGTTGTACATACAAAAGGCTTACTTCTAGGCCCCTGAGATTTCAGGTAAATTGATATGAACAATTTTTTAAAAATCAAAATATTCTGTACTGAAACTGGTTCTGTTTGTCCATGGGATCGCATAAGCGTGTAACTATCATAAAGGATACTTGTCACTGTGACCCTTTGTCTGCATGAGCCTTTATGTATGGTGTGGTAAGCAAGAAAATGAAACAACTAGATGAAAACTGGGATTCTTTTTCTAAGGATTAGCATTTAAACACAACCAATATGATATATCCATTTCTTCAACAAAGTAAGCATGCTTTTATAAATCTCTCTTTCCTAGATCTCCCAGGGAAGGTAGCAAAATGACTGTGTTTCCATCAGCATTTTATTTTTCTTCTGTAATATAGATGCATCCTGAGTGATTTACTAGGTGTTTTTCTCCTCTTATTTCAAGGAGTGTCTGACAGGTGAAGGAGAAAGAGTCTGTCAACGCATAATATTTGAGAGGTCAGATTGAGACAGAACAGAATTCATTCTCCTGACAAAGATATAACAAGACAGAATAGATTTTTAGTTGTCCCTAGAAGATCGCTCTATAGTGGAACATATTAGACACTTTCAAAAGAGGTGTGGAAAAAGAAATCAAAGATCTGGGGAGGAAGCCATTCTCTCAGAATAGTCACATATCCATGACATTTATTTTAAATAAAAGAAAGATAAAGCATGAAGCTTGATTTTGAAGAAAATCAATTACAATTATCATTCATTCTCTCTTATTTCTGCAGACACAAACATATTGCATGAAAAACAATAACAAAAATGAATACTTGGAAATGGGGTTCACAATGGAGGAAGGAAGAGTAACCTAGTGCAGTCATTATTTTCAATCTATGTTATGTAACAGTTGTCATTTAACTTGAAGGTGTGGATGGTGATATGGAACTCTGGGAGAATGACAGGTGGGGTGACTGTGATCAAGATTCATTGGGCTCGTAATCTCATTTGTGGAATTGAAACCTCTGTATAGCTAACTAATGGAAAATTACAAAAAGTGTATGGATGAAAAATTAGAAATAATGGAAGTGAAAATAGTGTGTGGAGTTATTGAATAAGAGACATGCTATAATCATAAGCTTCAGAGCATGAGCTAGGTCCCAAATTTCATTCAGCCTTTTTGAGGTCATTGAAAAAAAAAAGGAGTGATCACTTATAAATCCTATAGAATTCCTAACACAACAACAAGCTAATCATTGTTCAAAGTAAATATAGCTCTTCCTGATATCACTATAAAATTCAAACTTAGGCCGGGCGCTGGTGGCTCACGCCTGTAATCCTAGCTACTCAGGAGGCTGAGATCTGAGGATCTCGGTTCAAAGCCAGCCCGGGCAGGAGAGACCGTGAGACTCCTATCTCGAATAAACCACCAGAAAACCGGAAGTGGCACTGTAGCTCAAGTGGTAGAGCGCTTGCCTTGAGCTGAAGAGCTGAGGGACAGCGCCCAGGCCCAGAGTTCAAGCCCCATGACCGACAAAAAAAAAAAAAAATTCAAACTTAGGTCCACATTGAAGAGATAAAGGATATGTTGTGAATAGTAATTAGCATAAATATTATGTTAGTTTTTTTCCAGAATATCCTGTAAAGTAACTTATAAGGACCAATCACATTATATCCATTTATAATATGGAAGATTTTACACTAGCTTTGAGTTTGGACAGAAAAAAGGCTAAGATGTTTGTTTTGAGAGGGTGCTTTGATCTCTTTGAATCTTAGTCTCACATCTGTAATGAAAGAGTAATTATATTTCTCAGGCTATGGAAAGCTTAACTAGGTCTAAGCATGTAGAGTGTAGTTAGTTTTATCCCCCTACAAAGTTCTCTATTAAATTCTACTGAATAATAGCATTGTGGTAGCATTGTCATATTTCATCAGGAAATATTCTTTGTAACTAGCTTTAATGAGGTTAATAAAGTCTATGGGGATTACCTTGCCCAGTGAATACCCCCTCTACTATTCCAACACAATAATGCTGAGCTCCAGGACTAAGGGACCTTTGGAGGCCTCCTTACTTTTGTTCTACACAAGGTGTTTGGCAACCATGGAAACAGACTTCACTGTTCTTTTTGCACATTACTTCCCTAGTGTGTTAATCAGCCATGGCATGAAGATAACATCAAATACATATCTATTCACTTCTTCCAACTACCTTTACAACTATCTTAAAAAGAGTAAGATGGTCCATATATGCCATATGCTCTATATTGATTCTGCCTATCTCAGAAAGAGAGAAGTATCTAAGCTCAGAGACTCTGAAGGAGGCCTACACAAATCCCAGCTGAAGTGGTGGGTATTTTGTTTATTTGAACTAAAAGTGTCATTTGGTGTGATTTCACATATTGGGATCCAACATTACTTTTCTTTCCCTGGCAGGTGAATGAGCAATGTACTGTGTGAAATAATACAAGGAAAGAAGACATTAGTATTGAGTGGGAAGTAAACACCACAGGGTATTTTTACTAGTTGAATATGATTCATAGTGTGAAATAGGAATAGAGGAGGGGCAACCCCTGACAAAGAAAGATAAAGCTCTCCAAATAAAAGTAGACAGAAGTAGGAAGTGAACAATAGATTGCCTCCCACTGATTTAACAATATTCTGTTTTATGAGAATACTTTCTTGTTTTGTTTCTAAGCATTCAGTGAGAGGAATTTTGTTTTCTTGTGCTTCAGCTCTAGGCCTTGAATTCAGGGCCTAGGCCCTGCCCCTTAATTCTTTTCTTTTCTTTATTATTTTTTTTTAGCTCAAGACTAGTGCTCTACCAATAGAGCCACATCTTCACTTCTGGATTTTGGGTAGCTAATTGAGATAAATGTCTTACCATCTTTCCTACCTGGGCTGGCTTTGAACCATAATCCTCAGATCCCATCCTCTTGAGTAGGTAGAATTATAGATGTGTACCACTGGTGCACTGCAAGTCAGAAGTTTTAAAGCATGCATAGCTTTGTAGTGAGTTTTGCCTGAAGTTGACCTTATAAGATTCATTATTTTGTGTCAATTGTAGTTTGCCCTACTTCTTCCTGCCAATCTTAAAAACATGTCATCATATATGCACTTGCTTTTCTTTTGCTAATAGTAGGGTTTCAACTCAGGGCCTTATGCTTGCTTAGCAAGCACTCTACCACTTTAATATTTCTAAGTCCTATATACATACATACACACACACACACACACACACACACACACACACACACACACACACACATATATAGCTTCATGTGTAAGTAACTGCTTAAACACTAACTGAAGATTCATTCAACATAGTCATTTCACAAATTAAAAAAATATAATTCCATTTTCCTGTGAAGAGTGAAATGTACAAGCTCCTTGTACAAATATTTTCTTTCAATAATATGCAATCATGAGGTTAAATATAGCATACTACTATTTATTTTGTATTTAAAACTGGAGAGAAAAGTCAGGTGCTTTCTTATTTAATTCAATAATAAATGCCACAATAACGTTGGAAATGTGCAAAATCAACTAATTGCATTATTTACTAACCAGATACTTTTTTTGTGCACTAGTAGTACAAGCATAACAAAAGACAGCATTTTTCTAATGTGGCTTGCTAAATTGATGCCTGGACTCAGGAACTTGCAGACACAAACTCCATATTGATTAACTAAACATTGCCAGTAGCAGAAACATGGCTAGCCGCTGTGGTTCTGTCTGTATTCACAGCATCTGCTGGCATCCTACACAAGAAGTCTGATTATTTGCCTTTTGTTATTTTGTCTTCAGGGAGGTCAGCAAAATCACACTCTTGTCACAGTCTCTATTGGAACTCCAGGATACAAAGCAGAGAGACAGCCTTCTTTGAGCATGAGGGCTGTGTGTTTGCAGAGCACACTTCTCCCATTGACTAGTTGATTTACTATACTATATAGAAATGTGCTGTACAGGCAAGCACAATTTGAAAGGAAGGCTTTTATCTATTGACAAGTCCTGAGTACACTTATGTACCTTTACACAGTACACCTGTGCTCAGGAAATTCAAGGAGATATTGTGTCTTTAGCCCCAAGGGTTCTCATCTAAGAAACAAATGGTCAGATATGTTTGTAATGTATACAGCTAGAAAACTTTTTATTCACATATTTATTTATTTATAGTTATTTATGGCATTTCACATGAAAAATACTGAAACATAACAAACATAATCTCAAGCAGCTCAGAGATAACAAAATGCTGAATTTATAAGGAGCATGTTCAATTGAACATAGAAAAGAGAAAAGCCGAAAATGTTTAGCATAGACATTTATAGTTTTAGAGAATACTCTACTGCTTAGGGTGTTCTTCAGTTGAGATCAATGATCTCAGTTTAGAAATTGCATATTAAAATGCCTGGATTCAACATGACATGAAGTGGCTAGTAACAAAAATAGAAAGAAAACTGGAAAGTCTGGAAATTTTTTTCAACTTATCCATTGAAAGGTATTTCTTAAGGTCTTTGTGCTCACTCAGCATGGGTTTTCATCACTTTGCCTCAAAATGCTATTGAGAGAACCATTAACCTCATGTTGAATATAGATAACTATTATATAATAAAGAGATATTATATGATAATATGTGATATTTTATGATATAAAATTAAGTGAAATATTATAAAATGCAGAATAGGTATTATATAATAACTATTGCCATATGGAGATATCAATAGATCAAGCAAAAACAAAATATGGCACTACAAATGGTGAAGCAGATAGTAGGTTCCTACTTAACAAAATTTTAGTAGAGACTTAGATTAGCTTATTATATGCCCACTGTCCCTGTCAATCAGGTTTGAAGGAGAGAATAGGTAGACAAGTTCAGAAAAAGATGCAAATTTGGTGGAGAAGTCTGAATCTATGCTCTGAACAGGAAACTATGGTGATGATGATGATGATGATGATGATTATGTCACATTGTTTCAAGTATATTACACAGCCTCAGTGCCTTTGTCTGTAAAATAGAGGCCTATTAAAGGTCTTATACATACAGAATTGAAATTATTAAAGTAAAAAATGAATGAGATTTGTAGCTGCACACAAGTATTTTGTAAGCCATGAAACATGCAGAAATTCTATCTTAAATACTTATAGCTGGGAACAATGAAGCTATAAGGAACAGAAAAGGTAAGATACCACAGCAGTGCTGCTACATTAGAGAATTGATGTGCTTAGGGCTATGAGACTGTAAACTAAAATTGCTACTATGGAGAAACCACAATTTAAAAAATATGTAAGTATCCAATACTTTCAATATGCAAGAGCATTTAATTCCCAAATTAATTTCTTCAAGATGCATACTATTATTCATACTTGAACAATAATGAATTTTTCCTCAGATAGAAAAATATTTAATTCAAGTTTATTCTAATAATTAACTGAATTGAGTTACTTCCAAAATTGAAAATTGAAGCTAACATCATAGTTTCCACAAATAATGTGCCTAAACCACTCATTTCATTACCTTATATTTATCTTGGGGATATTATATATTAAGCATTTTGGAATACAGCAATACAAATATGACCCCATCTGAGAGAATGAAAATATTGTTTAAATTACTATGACCTCTCCAGAGAAACTCCATTTATAAAAGAAGATCCTCTTCCCCTTAATCTTGGTTTCTTGCTGTCATTCATTACTGTTCTTGTTATTCAATGTTGGTAAATTAATAGCAATGAAGCTGCATATAAGAAAATACTCTTCTTTCTTTAAAACTACAATCCCAATATCATCTCTATAAATATTTGCCAGCTCAACAAGGGTTATGATTCTGTAGTAGAAGCATGAACAAATAACCCATAGAGTAAAAGATATATGGCTGTCTTAGATTTTTCTAGGAAATTTTTCTCAAGAGATACAGCATAAGCTGCCTTTGACTGGTAAGAGTTGTTCAGATTCAAAAGAGTTATCCACAAGGCTTCCTTCAGCTTCTACTTGATACTACAGATCACAGAATGTTCTTAACATCGATAATGGGGAAATTAATGAGAGGGAAGAGAATTAGAAGTTTATATATGAAACCTTACAGCTTTTAACGTAAGATTTTACCAAGGGCTGATAGTGTAAAAAGTCTTCTAGAGTGGAGGTCACAGAGGTTGTTAGAGTTAGGTGTTTCTTCTTGACCAGGCTGCCCTCTGACTGTCAAACCTAAATCCTGCAGTGAAGAGTAATAAATCGGTAGATGATAGTGTGACAGTGTTAGATCCTAGTCTCTTAATTGCTTGGAACATTGAGTTTACTCATCCTGAATAAAAAGTTGGAAAAAACAAGAAGAATGCATAATTAATCAGTTTTGGTGAAACTATGTCAGGCTGAGCATTATTTCAGATTAGCCAGGCACAGCCTTGTTCTTGGTTAAAAAAAAAAGTTTCTTTTGCCTGGGAGGTAGTGTTGGCTTTTGTGATATCGTATTTATCTATCTACCCATAATTCCTGGAATTTAAAGTGACATAGAAGCAAAAGACACAGAAGCAAAGTAGAGGCAGTAATGTCAGGAATGTATATTGTTTTTATTTACCCAGTAGGCACCCAAAGGCCATATAAGAGTCAAGGTTTATACAAGCAATGTCTAACTTCTTGTTATAGCAGATCACTATAGCTAGTAAAATGAAAGTACATGTTGTTTATAATTTTTAAAAAGATATATTCTTCTGTCGACCTTTAGCACCTTATACATAACATAGCACCTAACCCATAACCATATTAAAATGAAGATACCAATACAATACTGATTAATTCTTGATCAAAGAAGGGAATTAATCAAGCTGAGGTGAAGGACAGGACCTGTTAGGTCATTTTCAGGTTTTTTTTTTTTTTTTGAGAAATGTGGCATGGGTGACCAGGCAGACAAATGCCAAAGCTCAGGAGATTCTCTGTTTCTCTTCAGTTGTGACAAGGGTTGAATGGGGTTGTTGAGATTTAAGAACATGCAAAAGTGCCCTAGTGAAGTTACTCAAGAATTTTCCTTCTGATATTCTCAAAAAATGGCTCTGGTGGTGTTGTTTATTTATATTCTTTTTCTGTCATTCTCCAAAGACTTTAAAATATCCTCAAAGTAAATATAATCCTCTAAATTACTATGTAAAGTATGTAAAGTTGCAATTATTTCATTAAAATTCTAATTAAATTATAAAGAAAATCAACAACAGACTCAAACATACTGTGACTACTGATGGGAAAAGTGACTGACTAGTTACTAAGCCTTTCATGCTGAGTTTGGCCTGGGGATGGAAGGAGATGATGTGAAGTAAAAAATAATAATAATAAATTCAAGAAGCATAGTGTAAGAATACAACAAATAAACACAAAATCCCCTTTTCCTAGTAGTTCAGGTTTGTTTTCAACACCTTCCAGGTATTTTTCTCTGGTTACCTTATTCAATCTGTATCTCCATAGCTTTTTAGTAGTAGTAGCAGCAGTTTCTTTTATTTAAAGAAGTTTAATAGTTGAGCGTAAGTTGTTTAGGTGACTGAAACATGAGAAAACAAGGAAAAACAAGAATAATTAAAAAGTAAGAATTAGGATTCATCTATTTAAACTCAATATTATTTTCTTTGAGGTTTGCAATGTATGATCACGTCACAGCATGAGCTGAGCATATAGATAGATATAAAAGTACTAGCTCCTCATCCAGATTGTATGCTGTAATGAACCCTTGTAACTTAGACAAGAGCAATGGAAGGAGATTACACAAGGAAATATCTTCTTTTCTTGACAACTGCTGCCTAGGAAAACTTGCTCAGAGAAGGAAAACATACCTCCTGTAGATAAAATTCTCCTTTTTTTTACCCAGAGATATGGCTCAGGTCAACAACCAAAGCTTGGAGAATGTGTTTCAACTGCTATTGACCATTGGTTGAGTTTTTATTTTTATTTTTTGTCAATGTACAAACTCAATTGATGGTCCCATTGTCTTAAATCTTGGTTGATTGACTCATTCTTTCTACCCTACATTTTCTGTTCTTACAAGCCTTCATGTTTTTTTGTTTTGGTAAACACTCTCATATTTCAAGGAGAGGAAAACAAAGAGATGAAAAGAAAATTAAATATGAAAAAACAGTTCCAAGGCAAACACAAGACTAAAATAAGGTTATTTAACTTTTTTTATCTGAAACTAATATATTTTAATAAAGTAAAATTTTTGAGATTAATTATTCTGGGTTATGCTTTGGACAGTTTTGACTCACCAGGTCCTACTGTATAATTTGTTTTGCATCTGAATCTTTTCTTACCCCCCAGATTGAAGCTATCAGTCAAGAGAAAAGGCCACATATATGAAGTGATACATGTTAATACTTGTTCTATGAATGAATGATGATTTTAAAAGATCTTTCATGATAAAGAATAGACACAATTTAAATGTAAATATTTACCCAAGTTTACCTTCATTTTCTTGATTTTCTTCTAAATACCCCTACTCTCATAAAAAATCCATGCTATAAAATTGAATTATATTTATGTTTTTAATCACAATTCCTAATTGAGACCAAGCCTAGTATTTTTAGACATAATACCCACAGACTGCTATAGAAAGTAAAATTTCACCAAAATCTTATTTAAAGAAAAAGACAGATTTTATTCAAAACTATCCCTATAGCCAGGGGCAGGTGGCTCATGCTTAGAATCCTACCTACTCCGCAGGCTGAGGTCTGATGATTATTACTGTAAACCAGCCAGGGCAGGAAAGTCCTTTAGACTCATGTCCAATAGACTACAGAAAACAAAATGACACCAAAAAAAAAGACAAGTTGTAGAACTGTGGCTCAAGTGGTAGAGTATAAAAAGCTTAGGAATAACACTTAGGGCCTCCGTTCAAACTCCCAGAAAAACAAGAAAAAAAACCGAATTACAATACAAAGGTGAGATTTTCAAGCAAGACAGATCTAGATCATTTGGACAAGCTATCAGAAGAAAAGTATTGGTTTGGGGAGAAGCTGGTTTATGAAATTAGGTTATCTATTTTATTAGTAGAAATTCACTGTACAAAACGATTTCACTGTGATATTGCATAAATGTGTGTAAGTTGCTTTGATCAAATTCACTACTTCTATTCCTGTATTGACCACCTGCCCTGTGCCTATTCCCACTCCTTCCACACAGTACATAATGGGCTTCACTAAGCTCTCATGCCTCAAATATATTTCAATCATGTGCACTCCCACACACTCTTTTTTTTTTTATCCCTTCTCTTTCCTGCTAATTCTCCTTTAGAGGTTTCTCTTACATACTTACGTTCATCTCAACATCATCACCATGATCATCAGCATCACCACCATCTGAGATTGATTTTCTACATATGATTGAAAACATACCATATTGTATTTGTCTTTCTGACATTAGCTTAACTCTGTCAACAAAATAATCTCCAATGTTATCAATTTTCTATAAATGATGTAATATAATTCCTTTTTGTGGCCTAGCAATACTCCATTGTGTATATATACACCACTATATTATTTCCTAATTATTAATTATTGGGTATCTCAGCTGATGAATGTGACTGATGTTGAGTAGTTATGAATTGTGCTGTAATAAATATGGGGGTGTTCACATGTCTGCATTGTATGTTGACTTATACGCCTTTGCACTGATGTTCATGATTGGTATAGCAGAGTCATTTGATAATTCTATCCTTTGTTTTTTTTGAGAAAACTTCCTCCTGGTTTCCAGTGACTCCAACAATTTACATCAGTGCACAAAGGTTCCTTTCTTCCTCATGTCTTTGCTGTTTGTTTCCTTGATGATCCCTGCTCTGACTGCAGTGAGATAGAATCTCATCATAGTGTTGATTTGCATGTCCTTTATGTCTAAGATTGTCTAAAGGTCAGTCATGCTGAGGGGAACAGTAGTCTATGTTGATCAAAATTAGATCCTTTTGATCTTCATCTACATGAATGCTAGATAATTAACAAATGGACTGCACAGGAGCAGTATTGCCTTTTAGAAATGGTGAGAGCTATTGCAGATAAGGGAAACCATGGGACCTATGTTTTTTTGAGTCTGGCTTGCTTCACTTAATATCATTTTTCCATTTCCTAACAAATGGCAGTGTCATTCTTTCTGATGGAGGCATAGAATTCCATTGCATGCGCGCACGCTCGCGCGCGCACATACACACACACACACACATACACAAATTTTCTTGATCCATTCATCTACTGAGGGTCATCTGGGTTGTTTCCACATCTTAGCTATGGTGAATAATGCTGCAATAAACATACTTGTATTGGTAGCTTTAGTATGGCCTTTAGTATATGTCTAGGATAAGCAGAAGAGGTCAAAAGCTATGTTTATATGACCATATAACCTGATGAACAAAATGAATCCCAAGATAGGGACACAAGAGGTTTTATCTTTGTTACTGTTCTTTTTAATGTACTTAAAATTTACGATGTGTTTTTTTTTGTTTCTTTGTATGTTCTTCACCCATGGTACCACCCCTGTTATCACTGTATTTAATTCCGGTATCCTGCATCTTGTATATACATTTTTCTAATTTGTGGATGGGAAGGGAAATGACAAAATGCTGGAAATAAGCATATAGGATGACCCATTGTAATAATGAGATGTACAATACAATATGTTGAAAACAAACTTTGAATGCTAAAATATTTTCCATATTTGGCTGTGATTTCAGATAAAGTCCTTAATATTTCTAAGCTACACCTCAGTGTGCTGTGACATAAATTCATAAAAATGTGTGCATGGCTCTATATGCAAATTAATTGTGAAAACCTATCTAGCTTTGGCCAATTTGAATTATCTAATTGAATTTATTATCAGGAAGTAATTACTGGCAATTTCTTCTCAGAAAAATACAGATTTTGCTAACAACAAAAACAAAAACAAAAAAAGGCAAGAAATTTACATGGACACATGTTGGTTTTCACTAACAAAGCACATTCGCAGAATACTTGGGCTATGTGAGGAATGGCACATTCTCCACTATCTCTTTGCAACTATTTATCTTTCTGAAGATAGAAGACACATATTTTTCCTTTTTTAATATGTTAGTAGATTAATAAAATTTACCACCAGTTTTTATAAATAAATGTTTGTTATGCACAGCTACATTGATTAGTTTACAATATGGTTTCCAGCTATAAACAAAAATGAGACCTCCTGTTTTTTTCCATTAACTTTCTAAGAGATAGCATATCCAAAGTAAAGCTATTTCTACCTCCACAATATGGATCTTCAAGTTTTAGACTTATATGGTTATAAAATGACAAAATAAAGTTAAGCTATTGATAATGCCATAGAAACAGCAAATAAAACACTGGAAAAAATTTCTACCTTAAAATTTCTTGTCACATGGGATGATTAAACTTTTTACTATTGTTTACACTATTTTTATTACTTCTAAACATTGCTTCCAAGAAAACAACATACAACAGTTTACTTTTTATTTGAAAGTATCTTAAAGAAAACTAAAACAATATCAATTTCCAATGAATATTTTGCTTTGCAGACCTCCATCATGAATTTTATGGATAAAAATACATACAAATATTTTTATTCAGATTTCTCTATTGTATCTGTGTTAACACCCATCTATGATTTCTTCTCTAAGTGAAAATTTTATATATTTATTATCTGTATATTTCAGTAAATTATGACTAATTCTTTGGTCCAAAGGTGTTATTTAAGGAGTTTCTAGATCAAAATATTGAACATAACCCAATCTCTCCTAGATCCCTCTTACTGAGTTCTTCAAGGTTCCAACTCATACATAGATTAAGCACCATTCTGACTCAATTTCCCTTCCCATTCTAGAAATGAAAGAGTTTTACAGCTCTAGCTATTTATTGAAATCTCTACTTATTTTATCAGCCATATATTCTTATATTTTATTTTATTTGTCTGTCCTAGGGCTTGAACTCTGGGCCTGGGCGCTGTCCCTCAGCTCTTCAGCTCAAGGCTAGCACTCTACCACTTGAACCACAGAGCCACTTCTGGTTTTCCTGAGTGGTTTATTGGAGATTAGAGTCTCATGAACTTCCCTGCCCAGGCTGGCTTTGGACCGTGATCCTCAGATCTCAGCCTCCTGAGTAGCTAGGATTACAGGTGTGAGTCACCAGTGCTTGGCTAACCATCTTATTTTTAAAATCTATTTATAAAGATTTTTTTCCAACTGAGGACTAATATAATCATGCCAATGGAATTTTTGTATATATGTGCTTAGGACTCTAATATACATTTTAAATGGTATATACTTGTGAGTTGATATGTAGTATTATAGCATAGTTGTCTGTGTTACTTAAGTAAGGAATGGCAGTTTTCCATTTTGCAAAATTATTATAATACCATAAACTCTATTATCATCACATAGTGAATGTAAATGTAGTAAAAAGCAGCGTTTCCATGACTTCTTTCATTACATCTTTTTCTAATAACACTTCATTATAATTTTAACTTATATATTTATTTTTTGGTTAATGTTAATTTATTATCTTTAAGTAATTGTGCAAAGTTGGTAACATTGAACAAAGAAATTTATAAATACAATACACCTTGATCAGTTTCTCCCCTTTCAACAGTTTTACCCCCTTCCACCTGACCTTTCCCTAACTTTTGAGAATACTATTCTTCCAATAGAAATTATTAGTTAACTTGGAATCATGAGTTATACCAAAATGCCTAAGATATAACTCCCTTTAATCCAATGTGAGAAATAATACACATAAACAAATAACATAACGAAAAAGCAGATTCACAGAGGAAATCTAAAGATATAAACAAACATGTCATGGGAATGAAATGAGAGATTTCTACATGGTGCTGATTGGGTGAGTAGAAAGAACATGGAAATTTGGGAGGAAATTTGGGAAATTTGTATTGCAAGAGGCAAAATGTGGGAGTTCAAAGCTTTTCCTCTGTAAAATCTTCCTTGGCTCTGTAGAGCTCTGCCTCAGACTGAGTTCAAGGAAGGAGAAGGGAGTTGTTTTTCTTTTCTTGCAGCAAACTATATAATAAATATAAAAGGAGATGTACAGGTTTGTGGAGTGATCATTAGCATATTAGTGAACATACTATTTCTGGTAGTCTCTGTTGAGGCAAATGAAACTGCTAATGTTTTCAAATACTTACATATTAGTATGAAATCAGACATCCCTAACTTTGAAGGGAAAATAAAAATCTAATGAGAAATAACCCGGTGGCTCCTGTTTTACTGTTTCATAATAATCAATGTAAATATTCACAAACATCAGCTTTAAATAAAATTTTGAATTAGATTTAGATCTGGGATAAATGACTGTTAAAAGTCATCTGCCTGTCATCGAAAATACAAAAGGAGTTGTGACAAAAGCTAGTCTTAATTACCTGTAGTTCTCAAATGAAGTTGGTTGCTACAATGCTTATTCTCCTTAGAAAAAGATAACTGAATTCCCATGTTCTTCAGGAGTCCACTCATGTTAATGCATGACCTTGGAGCTGGGGGCCTTTTAAACACACTAATTAGACATTAGAATCTTTCTTTTGTGAACTGTTCAAGTATTTCACCAATTTTTGGAAATCAGTTTTTCTATCTTCTATGTGCTAAGTTGGTGCCAAAGTTTGAGCACCAGGAATTGTGCCTCTCTCTAGGCTTTCTTGCTCACAGGATGGTAGTGTTTCACTTCAGACGTGGCTCTAGTTTGACATTTTACAGGTTAATTGGATACAGTGTCTCATGGACTTTTCTGACTGGGATGGCTTCAAATTGTGATCCTTCAAGTTTCAGCAACCTGATTAGCTAGGATTATAGTCACTGGTGTTTTTTTTCTTTATTAATTTATAGAAACATGTTACATATTTTGGATTGTTTGTTTGTTTCTTTTTTTGCGGGGGGGTTCCGGTCGTGGGGTCTGAACTCTGGGCCTGGGCGCTGTCCCTCAGCTCTTCAGTTCAAGGCTAGCGCTCTACCACTTGAGCCACAGCGCTACCTCCGGCTTTTTTTTTTTTTTCTGCTTATGTGATGCTGAGGAATCAAACCCAGGGCCTCATGCATGCAAGGCAAGCGCTCTACCACTGAGCCACCTTCCCAGCCCAGATTGTTTGTTTCTTATATGCATTTGTATCTTTGCTTTGTATCTTTGTACCTTGCTTTGTATCTTGCTTATATCTATGTATGTGTTCGTGTGTGTTTGTGCTGGTGCCAGAGTTTGAATCTTTATCATTTTATCCTAATATTTGTGTCTTCGGTCTTACTAGGTATTATCTTTGGAAATAATGCATAATGGAACTGTATGTCCAGGTCATCAGTTTTGTAGTAAAACATTCCCTGGTATTGTACATATTCAAAATTTCAAATACGCCTATCACTTTTAGTTGTGGTGTTGCTCCTGCCAAATGAAATCATTCTTTTCTTTGTTATGAAGGATCTATATCTGTGATTTTTTTTGGTTGACATATTTCCCTTTGTCATTTCTCAAACATTCCAGAATTGCAAACATATTTTAATTATATTATATCTAAATTCTTGCATTAAGCTTCTTTCTGGCCTACCCATCCATCTATGTCTTTGCTTTACAAAAGCCTTTTCATAGTATAGATAGTATGGATTTTGAGCATAATTATCTTTTCAGAGTTCTCTAATGGAGAGCAAAAAAATGCCTCTCCAAGTTCTCCTTCTCAGCTGCTGATAAGATTAATATACTGATTAACACCTTTTCCAACTTGGATTGGAGGTGAAAATGATTCCATTTGGCAAAGCCTCATCCCATTTGCTGACATCTTCATTAACCTCCCTGATAAGAAAACCATTTCACAATACAAATTTCTCAAGGCTGGAGATGTTATCTTCACAGAGTCACCTAACAATACTAATTGAAAGTATGAAACACGCAGGTCCAATGGATTAAAAAAAAGTGAGTCATCCATTATCCTCTTATTTGTTCTCTTTAAAAGTTGACAAAAATAGTACTTTATAATCCCTTGACAGCAAAATTTTTGAACGAATATATTTCATACTTCCAGAATAGAAGTGAAATGAGTGGGTGTCATTATAGCAAGAGGAGCACAGGTGAGTAAATATCTGGGAAGAGAAAATAATATAGTTCTGTTTGGAGCTTTTGAAAACACAATAAAATCTATAGATTTTAAACATTTTGCCTTGCAGGCACCCAATCTTTCTTTTATACATGGAATTGTTGATTAAATAAAAAAAGTATTTTAACAGTCCAAAAAGAATTGTGATAGTTGAATAATGTTGACTTTTGTAAAGTCCATGGCATTTCTTCAGCTTTATAAAAATTTCTCAATAAGTTTACTTCTTTGTTGTGGTAATTTTTTCAGTTAATTGTAATAATTATAATATTGTTCAATGATTTTAATAGGAGATCTAGAAATCTCAATAATAGGCAATATTAAGCAGGATAATACTCAACAATGTTTAGCTTTTAATCTACTTTCATGTTGTAAGTTCTCTTATGAAGCTGAATCTATAAAGATGACATCATTGAGTTTTGAGACAATGTATGGATAAAATTGAAATAGAGAACAATATAACAGAGGAAAGAATGTGAAGATGGAATTCTTAAGGAGTTGGTACTTTTGTTTTTAATGCTGTGTTTACAAAAATTATATGTAAGTAGTTTTACAAAATGGTTCATTTCAACTTGTCAGTTTATGAGTACAATGTATCTTGATCTGTGTCTCCCCTTTCATTCACAAGCCAAGTATTAAACCAGCCATTTATTGAAGAAATTGCCTGATGTCTCCTGGTCAGCTCTGGGGGAAAAAGAGTGATACAACTATTGAATACCATTGGCTCTTAACTATGGTCTAAAGGTACTTCATAAAGTACATCAATAGTAGCTCAAAAATGTCTTCTAAAATTCAAGTTGGGGAAATACAGTTTGTCTTTAACTTAAGCTTAACTCAGACTTTCATAAACTTCAAAATGTGTGTAAAACACACATTCCCATACCAAACTACTAGTAATTCTGATTCAGTGAGTTTCTTGTGAGTCTTAAAGACCTAATTTCTAAGTTCCCTGGTGATGGCAACAGGAGAAACACTTAGAACCTAGTGGTTGATATGCCAGTGAACCAATTTATACCACCCAGAAATGAAAAGTAAAGTTTATGTTGACTAGAAAATTTAATATTCATTTTGATACGTATTTAGATTTGAACCATGATATACTTGGTTGCTGTTATCTCCTCTTTTACATACAATAGATAAATAATAAAAAACACAGTAAGCTGTTTTGCTGCATAATAAAATAAAATAAAAATAAAAATAAAATAGCTGGGCACTGGTGGTTCACACCTGTAATCTTATCTAAACAAGAGGCTGAGATCTGAGGATTACAGTTCAAAGCCAGCCCAGACAGGAAAGTTTGTGAGACTCTTATCTCCAATAAGCCACTTGGAAAACTGGAAGTGGCACTTTGGCTTAAGTGGTAGAGCACTCAACTTGAGCTGAAGAGCTGAGGGACAGTGCCCAGGCCAAGTTCAAGCCCCATGACCTACAAAAAAAATAAATTATATTGCTTCAGAAAATACAAAAACACTATCTTTATGAAAAGATTTAAAAAGATAAACTCTAAAGGTATTTTTGAAGAATTATATATAATTTATCAAGTTTATTAATTTATAAAACTAGCATAAGAATTTACTAGAGAAACATACAACAGTAAAAATCTCAAAAGTATAAAAAGGCAGCCGAAGTATAATTACATATGCCAGGGGAAGGGCAAAAAAAAGCGAATAGATACTTGAAGGGGAGACATTTGTGACTACCAGAAGAAAAGATCAAAATGTGAAGAATGATCTTGATTTCTGAGATCTATATCTATTAAGCCATAAAAAAGGAAAGGGTAGAAAATAAATAGACTAGAATGCTGTTTGTTTCTTGTAGGGTGCTTAAATTTAGTTCTCAAGCTACTGATTTTATCTACCTTGCTTCAGTATGATGTGGCAGGAAACTGAGAGATGGACTGAGCCATTGACCCCACAAATGTACCTATGTAGGGCAGTGACAGGACAAAGAGCAGCACATACATTTTAGACCAGAAGAAATGATACTACAGAAAAATCATGCAGCTGCTGAAGTTCCTATTTGTCAGATCACAAAAAAATTCAAATATCACAATAGAAGGAGAAATGCCATTCATCCATAATGTAGGGGCTTTCTTGGTCATCCTCTGTGGGAGAGAAGAATCTGAGTAACAGAAGGAAGATTACATTTGGAAAACCCAAACTGATGAAGAACACCTATAATCAGAGAGGAAGAAGACTGCCAAAAAGTGTAACTAAAGAGAGACTTGCATTTCTAGCCCCATCTCCCACATGGGAGAAGCAGTAGAAGCCTCCACAATAAGATGTAAGCCAAATGACCTCCAAAACAGACTGGCAGACCTAGCTGTGGGACAAGTCCATCCATCCTACAAACACCAATCCACAATATTAAGATTTGATGGTCAGCAAGGCAAGCTAGCATCAGGAGCCTTTTACTCCCCATATTTTGTAGCGGACAACTGAGGTGCCATCTTGTGAGAGGTATTCCTTCTTGAGACAGGTTATCAGATTACATTAGCTGCAAGCAAAGCATAAACAATGAGCAAGTTTCTGAGACTAAGATACCACTAGGGACATGTAAGCAAATACACAATAGCCAATCCATCAATGGAATCTGAAGCAACTGGTCAGTAGTTAAGTAGCCATTAGCATTCAGAGGTAGACTTGGAGAGGGAGGATGGACTTACTTCTCGGAGTAATTTCATAGCCCGAGGGCTAAGCATTCCAGAAAAAAATATATATACATATATAATGTGCTGATATAGTGCTCTGATTGCATAATGTTTAGTTTGTTTTTATTGCTGACAAATGTTTACAGCTGAACAGTCATTTGTCTTGAGCCACAACCCTGGAAGGGACTGAAAAGTAGGGAATATCTGGTACATAGAAACGGCTGGGACACCCAGACAAGATCTAGGGGGGAGACTCTTGTTAGATGCAGACAAAAAGAGGAAGACTCTTTACTCAGGCCTCTGCCATCATTGGCCCACCCCAAAATTCCTGGAGAATTGAACTTGTGTGTTTTATCAAGTTTCAGAAAGGGAAAGATTTAACATCAAATAATGACTTGGTCTACAAAGTGTTCAGTTCCCAATAACTGATTGCAAACTGCCTGTGACCAGACAGTCTTTGATACTGAACCACAACCAGGGGTCTTGCAGTTCAAGAAACAGCTGAGGTTTTTGGATATTTGATTATCCAGCCTTGGAATTCAGATGGAAGATGGCAATCTGAGGCTGACACAACAGGGATTTTGATTCTGGTAAGTGTTGAGAGATCATAGAAAGAGCTAGAGAAACTTTTGGGCATTTACCCAAACAATCAAAAACAAGGCCATACTAAAGGTACCAGCACAACTATGCTTATCACAGCATTATTTACCATAGATAATACATAAAACCAACCCAGATGCCCCTCAGCAGATGAATGGACCAAGAAAAGGTGGTATGTATGTTTTATCTTTGTCACTATTATTTTTAATGTACTATGTGATCTTTTGTTTCTTTTTTATGTTCTTCCCCATGGTATAACCCCTGTTTTCACTATATTTGATTCTGGTGCCCTGTATCTTGTGTATACATTTTTTTTCTAATTTGGGGAGGGGAAAGAAAATAACAAAATGCTGAAAAAAGGATACAAGTTGACCCATTGTAACAGTGAGATATACAAGACACTATATTGGAAATGAACTTTACAACTTGGGGGGGGGCACGAAGAGTTGGGGAAGGAAGGGATGGTAGGGGAAAAATAAAGGAGGGGGTAACAATGCTCGATAGGAAATGCACTCATTGCCTTACTCATGTAACTGTAACCCCTCTGTACAGTATCATATATATATATATATATATATATATATATATATATATATATATATATATATATATATATATACCCAGGGAACATATTGCTTCCAATGCTTCTGGTAAGTGTAATTTCATCACCCAAAGGACACTTCATAAAGTAGTCACTCTCCTCTGCTTGTGAAGGGCTCAGATTTCTGTAGCTACAGGGTTATCAGTCAGTCTATATTTGTTCCTTGCCACAGCTCCTAGGATGGTAAGCTTTGAGACTGAGCCATCCACCTAGGGCTTGGAGAACAAGAAGGAAACAGCCAAAGAAGTGGCCTTGGGGATGAAGGGGATTATAGTTGTGGACAAGATGAGAATTTAAATGAGCAAAAGGAGCTCTGACAGTGAAGGATCTGTCTACTCTCCCAGAGGCACAGATAAGGCAACCGGCAGAGCAAATAGGAAGTTGGCTGGTCCACACACTAGAAGGTGCTATGCAACCATCAGTGGAATCTAGAAGACACGGAAAGAAATTTCACAACCTGGAAGCAGTACAAAAGTGGAAATAGGCCCTTAACTAGACTCATCTTCCACTCAAAGTTAGTACCAACCCAAATACAAGAAAATATAACACCACACATAGTTTTCTTCTGAGCAGTGCTAGGGGGGCAGGTTTGGTCTCCTAAGCATGTGGGTAAAAGCTTTAGTATTAAATGATACTATTAGCCCAGTGGAGAGAAACTACACTGAAAACCTCTTACAACAGAGTCCTTCCTGATTATTTTGAATGCTTTGACTATAAAGTATCCAACCAAACCAACAAATGTACTTCAGATGTATAAATCTCAGCCTAACAGCACACAAATGAAAACCCAGTATGCTATATTATACATCTCAAAGTCTACAGCTCCACATGATTGGATGCTGAAAAATAGCAAGTAAGAAAAATACTTAAAGAATTAAAAATGAGAAGGATCAATGAAAGAATGAGAACATCTATAACATCAAATGAATACACAGAGGAAACAAATGAACAGTTATTTTGTATATCAAATAATCATTGCAACTCAATGATGACACTTCTTTTGAACACATCCAAACTTCACCCACACATAGAACTCTCAGAAATTATCTTCTGTAGGGCCTGGACTTTGACAATGAAATCTAAGAGAAACTCTTGTGGTGGTAGCAGCATGTTAAGGACATTATTTTTTGTGTTGTTTGAATTACTATAAACATAGAGATGGCCAAAATGTTCTTTTTTAGTTCAGCAATAAACTCAATTACATTTGTATTTCTTCAGCGGAATTATGTATTCTTTTTTTTTTAGTGAAAATCTTCATACTTTTTGGTTTTCTTCACAAGATAAAATAGAATATGCTGGACTATGTTATCAAAGCCTGTCCTCATAAATGTATATAGAGTTTGATAAGTCCATGGATGTTGATAATTGTGTTCTTACTGATATGTGTGAGATAGGGAGAAAAAATGATCATAGAGAAGTTATTGTGCTTTAAAAACATTGACTGGTCAGGAGAGAAATCAATGTGTTCAATACTATAAGAAACTTCTTTAGAAATTCTAGAAGCCAAGGCTAATTTTTCTTGGCTACACAGAGCAATTGGGCTATTTTGTGTGTACATGAAGAAAGTTCCCTATTCCTACAGTACATGTGATATTACTGTGTCCTTGATATTTAGGCTTTTCCAATCAATTTGAAGTATAGATTTTCTACTGAGCAGGGCACAGCCCAATAAATAACATTATAGTTATGCTATGAATTGTTGTCACCTTGGTGGATTAATCAAAGATACAACTATCAGGAAATGATCTTTTGACAAACAAATATGAGATGGCTCTCCTACAGTGATAAAGTCACTAATGTTTTTGAAAAAGTAAACATTACAGTTTAGTTTATGCTGTAGCAACAAAAGGAATGTTCTCTTTGCTGGTAAATATGATAAGGACATAATTTTTATGACTGCTGTCAAAAATGAAAGTTTATATATCTTATTTTTAAAGGAAATACCTAATTTAACAAATCATTCTAAATATACATCTTAACTAATTTCATTTTACTAGAAGTAAATTTGTTTATGAAAAGGAAGTCCTGATAATTGCAATTGACCTGATAATATTAATCAGATTCACTTCAATTTAACTTGCTCAGTGATGGGGATTTGATATACCTGTCCATCATGGAATATGCATTAAGCTTGAATAAATGGAGCTTGAGTACTTTGTTTTGTTAGTTAGCTTTGAGTATTTGGAGTACTTTGTTTTGTTAGGTGTCAAGCTTAAGTGCATCCTTATGCTCAAAAGGTAGGTACTGTTCACTGCTCAATTCCCAGACTGCTCAGAGATGGGTTCACTCAAGCCTTTGCTACATCAGATACTACTGTGTATTATTACTGAAATGCAGTACTGCTGGTTATATTCAAAGAACAGTGCTGATTGTAATAACTTGGCTGTAACAGTTGTAACACCAAATTTTGCAAGAGTTCATCTTATGATGCTACTACAGATAATATCTCAAGATTCCTAATTCTGCTGAGGTCCAGGGAAAGGGTTCTTACCCTAAACTTATTCATTCCTTTTTTCAACTTCCTTTTAACATTAACTAGTCTCAGATTCTTTACATAGGACACATTGTATTTAACCATACATGCACTTGATCAAGAAGAGAGTACATCCTCAGGTAGGTGAGGATTGAATATCATTCCAAGTCCTTAATCCATATATCCAAGAAAGTCTTCATGTAGCCAGATTTGAGGCAGGACTAACTAATGGTTATTTTACTTTTTATTTCTGTGGTGACTCAGTTCATGCTTTACCATTTCTCATACCCACATTTTGGTCATATGGAACAATCTGATGAAGTCTTTGGAATGAATAGTTGGGTTCTTATTCATAACTAATCAAGAGAATTTGGAGTTGCTTAATAAAATAAACCTATTCTTTTACAGAAAATTTCAATAGAATTACTACTTTTTCAAGAGAGAAAAAATATTCTGCTTTATTTAACAAGTCACTGTTTGTCTTTGACAGAGGAGAATTGCCTTTAATAAACATGAAAACTTTAAGAGATGCCAAAGAGACATAACAAAATATATTAGCAATTCTCAAAGTTATCCTTTATTTTTTGAATATTTGAATAATGCTAAACAGTGAAAAACTAGAAAAGTCATAAGCTGTTAATTTTAAATGTTTAAGACATATACATTGCAGATATTATTGTATCAAAGAAATAATATGATTTTATTCTGTGACTGACAAATGAAAGAACAGAATTTAAAAGATGAATAAGCCCCTATAAAAATTCCTGAAAAAAATGTTCCATGTAGGGGATGGTTAAGGAATAACACAGGCCTATATAGTGCTAATGGTGCTGAACATGATCCAATGATTTCAGAAACATCATCAATAACTGAAATAATATTGTTGCAACAAGAAACAAAGTAATTAGAAGAGTCCAGGCACATATTTGAAAGCTGAAGAGGCTGATGTGACCTGTTTTCCATGCTGTCTTTATGAGAGCTTGCAACTGGTGTACTTGAATTATTATAAATTGATGTTATTTCTGATTCCAGCAATAGTGACTATGAATCATACATGTCCTCTCAAGACGTTTGCAAGTCCTTAAACTTAGTTTTGATCCTTCCAGAAGACCTAAAGAATGTTATTCTTTTATATCAGGAAGGACAAATGGATCATATGTGGAATAAATACAAGTGCTCTGACTTGAGTAAGGAAAATTTTATTTTTCTCAGAGAAGAAAAACAAATACTGGTAGAGAACAAATTAAATTAGTGTATGAAGGATGCCAGTGCTCTTCGGAACTTCCATGTCTGTCTGATATTTTTTTAGATTCGGAGACAGCAGTACTTACATCTAAGGATCATATTTTTAAGGTTTCTTTTTGTTTTGCTTTTTGGTTCAGGTCCTGGAGCTTGAACTCCAGGCTGGATATTGTCACTGAACATTCTAGAGCTCTATTACTTGAGCCACAGCTCCACTTCTGGCTGTTTGGGTAGTTTTTGTTTTGTTTTGTATTGTAAAAAAAACCATGTGGAGGGGTTACAATTGCATGGACAAGATAATGAGTATATTTCTTATCAAGCATTGTTGCCTCCCCTTTGTTTCTCCTTCCCATTCCTTCCCATCTCCCCCCACCCCTTCACCCCTGCTCCCCCCCTCCTAAGATCCCCTCAACCCCCTTATCCCCCACCCCCACCCCCGGTCAAAGTTGTAAAGTTCGCTTTTGACATAACGTCTTGTACATCTTATTGTTGCAATGGGTCCACCTGTATCCCTATTTAAACAATTTGTTTTTTCCCTTCCCCTCCACAAATTATACCAACACCAAATACAGTGAAAACAGGGGTTATACCGTGGGGGAGGGACATACAAAGCAACAAAGAAATCATCTTATAAATATGTTAGAAACAATCACAAGAAAGAAAAACATTTGAATCCTTATTTTGGGGTTCATTTCACCTAACATCAATTTATCTGACCATTTCTGCTTGTCTCTGACATATACTAGTAATTGCAAATAAGGGAAACCATGAGACCTATGTTTCTTTGAACCTGGCTTACTTCACTTAGTACAACTTTTTCCAAGTCTTTCCATTTCCTAACAAATGGGGCAGTGTCATTCTTTCTGATGGAGGCATAGAATTCCATTGTGTATACCACATTTTCTTAATTGGAGTTAATTACAGGGCTTTCCTGCTCAGTTTAGCTTCAACCTATGATCCTCAAATCTCAGCCTTCTGAGACTATTGCAGGCACAAGCCACCAGCAACCAACTAATATGTTTAAAATTTTTATCTGCAAAAACTAAGAAGGAAAAAACCCTTAAATTCACTATTGATATCTATAACTCCATAGCTGTTTCATTATACTTGTATTAATATAACAAAGGTTTTAAAGTGACATCTTGGATTATATACAAATCTTAACCTATGAGTCATTATGCAGCATGATAGTTAATGAATGTCTTTCTGTACAAGCGAGTATGTCCACGGCTTCTCTTTTGCTATTGCAATGGCTTAGCATCCCGGCTACCTCTTAATTGGAGTGTGACATTGACTTTGTTTTCTGTCTACTGATTTCATTGAAAATGTGAAAGTTTGCCACCAAAACGGAAAAAAAAGTAAATAAATCATTGCAGGGGCAACACAAGTGCTTTAATGCTTTTGTCAATGCTTTGAGTGCCCGGAGTGGAAATAGAGTGTTAGCTTGCTAAACTCTGACTGACTTATTCTTCACTACTCTTGGTCTTCCTCCTTGGAAGGCCTACCTTGTTTGATAACATTCTCACAATGACTGGTCTCCTTTGTAGCAAGACATTGTTTCCAGAAGGTCCCTGTTAAAATGCAAATATGCCATCTGGCAAGCCTTTACCTCATTAGCTCACACCATCACAGCAGCACACATTATGTATCATATTAGATATGGAAGAGACACTGAGCTGATGAACTCTGACTAAGAGGAGATGGCTGGAAAAATCCCAAGTAAAGGCTGTTTAGGGATATCGCCTAAGGGCAATAGAGCAGAAACAGAAGAGTGAGATGCATGGTGGGACTGGAGATAACACTTGTAAGTTTGGCATTTGATCCAAGCCCTGGCTGTGACACATTCACAGAAATACAGACTGCCAGATCTGGAAGAGAGTTTTGAAAACATGGAATCAAACACTTGTACTAGCAGTGGCGTCATCTAAGGACACAAATAGCTAAGCGACTAGGGCTTGAAGTTTGGCGGGGGGCACTTAACTAAAGTTTAGCACTTCACAAGTTGGAAAGTTGTGTATTCTTATGTAGTTTCATGTGCTATTTAACAGATTTCACTTTTACCCAACTATATTGGTATTCCTAAAATTTTCTTGTATCTTTTCACAACCACAAATAAAGTTCAGCTTCCTCCTGCTCTAGATGTTCATAAAGATCAGAGACAATAATCGAGCAAAAGCAGAACTAAGTCAAGAATTCACAGGTATTGAGTTGACTACCCAAGAAACATAGGTAGGTGACTAGTATTGAATCACTTAGCCAAATTATTCATAGATTGATTACCCACACCAAAAGGCAGATGCAAAGTCAAAGTCTGATATTTCTTCTGCCTCAAACTTTCCCCCACCCTTAATTTTGAATGGCTGTACTGGAAATTGTCAAGATAGAGAAGGGAGATGGGGGCTGGCATTGATTCCTAAGGTTGCTTTACAGAATCCTATTTCCTACATGGGCTTCATGGTTAATAGTTAATATTTACTGCTAATATTGAATAGAAAAGTATGATATGGTTTTAAGACAATGGAACCTGTGAACTCAGTGCCATCTTAAAAAAACCTGAAGAATTCATTGTCATTAAAGATTTGTCTACTGGGTAACAGTTTCAGTGGGGGACTCAGGTGGGATCTAGCAGCAAGTCTTTGGGTCATTGGATGTGACTCCTCTGACTTTTTGTCAGTTTTTGTGTCACTCTTTCAGTTCTTCCAAAAGCAGTGTTATAAAAGAGTAAAATGTTTCTGCCCAATTTCCTTTCTCACTATTTCTGTATAGAATGTATTCATTTCTTTTTGCCTGCATGTCTTTCTGCTGTTGTGCTCATGATGTGATGTGTTTGCAGCACAACTTCGAACCTATCTATAAACTATAGGCTAAGGAGACCTCTTCTTCTCTATAAGGGACCTGTGTCTGATGTATTGTTATAGTGATGAAAGATGACTAATGCATGAAGATAGATAAAATTTCCCAGAAAGTAATGAGGAAAACTCTGCGGTGAAAATATGCTTTATTCTAATGAGAAAAGCTTCAGAATTTTCCCCAAAGCATTAATTTAAAGTATAAAGTTCCAACTACCATGCATGCTTTAAAGCTGTTTTTTTCTTTTAATAAAAGCAAACGTTCTTCTATGAAGGTTATGGAAATTATGATTATCTAGCTATCTATCAACTATTATTAATAATCTGTGCAGTACTGGGACTTAAACTCAGGGCCTCATCTAGGTAAAAAGGCACTCTACTGCTTGGGCCACAACCTCAACCCTTTTTGCTTTACTTATTTCTCATTTAGGATTTTACATTTTTGCCTGTGCCTGTTCTGGACCATGACTTTCTCATGAACACTTCCTGTGATATAAGGCTGGAATTACAGACATGAGCTAGTACACACAGCATGAACTAAAGAAACTATTAATGAAACTGTAACAATGCTACAATATTATCTTTGTGCCCAAGTTTTGGTTGTGAATTCAAGAATGCCAAAATCCCTTCTGAATGTTCCTCAGAGAATCTGAGAAACTAAATTTCCTCAAATTGCTTCTTCTCTGTGAAGCAAGGCTGGATTTTTTTTTTACCTGACAGGAACTGGTAAGGTTATTTAACAGCATACAAAAACATGAGAGGACATAATTATTTCCAGAAAGTACAGAGAGACTCAAAAATACAAGTGGGATTCAAAATATCTTTCCAAGTGGTCACCGAGAGATAACCCACTTGGCTGCTGTTGACTGAGATAATTGGTTAGAATTTCTCAGAGATTATTGAGAATTGCAACGGCTTCTTGTGGAGAGGCTAAACCCTAATATGAAATACTTCACACCTGAAATAACTAAAATGCTTTCTGTGCCTCGGACTAAATCCAAACATGTGTGTGTGTGTGTGTGTGTGTGTAGATAATTGGAGAGTTTCAAGAAGAGCAGGCTCTTCTTTAGAGCTTTGGAAGGGGACTGCAGTGTTAAGCTCCAAGGCAATTGGTAATCAATAAAGCATTAATGGCCTACAGTTTCCCTTTAGGTTATGAGATATAAACTTAGTGTAAGTACCTACTCTATATGTGAAGTAAAATGTTCAGCCTTTTAGTCCTCTGAAGAGTATAAGAGCATCAGCAATAGTCCGGTATTGTAATGAAGAAGACTTTCATGTATTTTCCTGTACTTCTAGCCTATGACTTCGACACATAAAAGATAAATGTCCTGGAGATAGCCAAAATCATAGTAGAACTAGTTTGTCAAGATGGGTAAAAAAGAGGCCGATAATGATGTCTTAAAGATAGTCTCATAAATATCCTACAGTTTATCCAAAAAGGATAAAAATCAGATAAATTAGGTAGTCTGGCAGTCACTAACCAAAAACATGTATATTTATCATTCATGAAATTGACTGTAAAATCACAAATCTTGGCCGGACACACCACTGGAAACTGCAAGTTTTCTAGGTATACAATTCCTATGATTTATTTTAACACAAAATTTATGCTATCACTTAGGTATGTAATCATAGAATAGTATGTATAAGAGTCATAAAATAATAGAGTAAACTTCAACTTGATTTGTGCCAGACAACGTTGTTTTCTGATTACTGTGTGTACTCTTTATACTTCTGTATACTAATTCCTTTTTTATCCAAGTACTCATATTTTTCTCTATAGAGAGGGCTATAGCGCATAGCCTGCCTCAATATCTCATTGGAAGGACACATGATAACCACAGAAGGAAGACAATATTTTGGGTCACAATTTCTTCCAAAGTTCTATTACTATTCTTGCCTTTTTCCTTCCACAGATAGTCATATAGATAGCTGGATGAAATTTTTTTCTTAGAAGAAAAGTAAAAAAAATACTCTTTGTTTTATCCCTATTCTCATTTCTCCTATCTAGCTTGACTGCATTTTAGTTTTAAACTGTCATTTTTTTTTCTGTAAAATGAATTGAAATCTGTGAATAAGTGAACTTTTTTCATCAGCATATCTGTACTGTAGGTCCTTTCCATCTCAGAATCATTAGAAGTTTCACCTTAGCAAAATGATTTATTAGAATTTCCTTGCAATAACTTGCACCTTTTTAGGAATGATTTATTTAATGTAAAAATAAAAATAAATGTACAGAAATACATAATTAACTAAATCAATCTGCAATACCTGTAAATGCACAAGGAAAATAGGAATTAAGAAGTCACTAAATAATTATTAACAACATAAACTACAACTGAAGCACACCAGCAAGCCAAGTGTGGGCCACTGCAACTCCAATGAAGCCATTTAGTATCACCTATAGTAAAAAACTAAACTGGAAAATAAAGTTACAATGTAAGCCATTGGGGTCTCATGCTTATAATCCTAGATAGTCAGGAGACAGAGATCTGAGGATTATACTTGGAAGCTAGCTCAGATAGACAAATCCAAAAGACATATCTCTAATAACTAGCAAAATAAGGAAGAAGGGAGGCATGTCTCAAGTGGTAGAGTGCCAGTTATGAATGAAAAATCAAAGAACATAAGGTTTGTAGTTCAAATTGCAGCACCTATACACATACACACAAAGTTAAGCAACTACATACATACATATGCACACACACAAAGTTAAGCACCTTCATACATACATGCACATACATACATGTCACAGGCCAAGCAGAAAGCAGGTTATAAGACAACTTTTTTTGTTTTTATTTTTTGTTTTTGTTTTTGGAATTCTGGGCCTAGGCACTGTTCCTGCGCTCTTCAGCTCAAGGTGAGCACTCTACTTTTTGAGCCACAGTGGCACTTTCTGTTTTCTAGTGGTTTATTGGAGGTAAGAGTCTCAAGGACTTTCCTGCCTGGGCTGGGTTTGAACCACGAGCCTCACATCTCAGCTTCC
Source organism: Dipodomys ordii (assembly GCF_000151885.1). Taxonomy (NCBI): domain Eukaryota; kingdom Metazoa; phylum Chordata; class Mammalia; order Rodentia; family Heteromyidae; genus Dipodomys; species Dipodomys ordii. The sequence continues at coordinate 9,598,745 of NW_012267269.1, forward strand.
TGATTAGCTAGAATTACAGGCATGAACCACCAGCACCTGGCTAGAAGACTGTTTTTGTTTTTAAATTGACATTATAATTTGATTCCCTGTTTCAGGCATGCATTCACTGTACTTTTTAATTAATCTCTATTACATAGCCTTAAACCAGAAATTACTAAATTACTATGTCTGATAGTTTGCAAGTACCTTTTGTTCATTTAATAGAATAAGATTTTGTATGTGTGTGCATGCTCTTTCTGTATATGCCTGTGTGTGTCTGTACCAGTACTAGAGTTGTCCTTAGCTTTTTTGCTCCAAGTTGGTGCTTTACCACTTGAACCACAGCTCAATTTCTGAGTTTTCTTTTCTTTTTTGGGGGGGGGTCCGGTCATGGGGACTAAATTCTGGGCCTGGGCGCTGTCCTAAGCTCTTCAGCTCAAGGCTAGCGCTCTACCACTTGAACCACAGCGCCACTTCTGGCTTTTTTCTTTTTT
>NW_012267269.1:9601882-9617390 GCF_000151885.1 Dipodomys ordii
GAAAATGTGGTATATATACACAATGGAATTCTATGCCTCCATCAGAAAGAATGACATTGCCCCATTTGTTAGGAAGTGGAAAGATGTGGAAAAAATTATATTAAGAGAAGTAAGCGGGACTCAAAGAAACATAGGTCCCATGGTTTCCCTTATCTGCAATAACTAGTACATGTCTAGTACAAGCAGAAAAGGTCAAAAGCTATGTACATATTACCATATAGGGTTGCTTATTGCTTTTCTTTTCTTTTTCTTTCTTTTATTTCTTCTTCTCTCTTTCTTTCTTCCTTCCTTCCTTCCTTCCTTCCTTCCTTTCTTTTTTTTTTTTTTTGGTGAGAGACCTACTGTAACTCAAACTCAGTGCCCAGTGCTTTTGTTCATTGGCTAACACTCTACCAAATGAGCCATGCCTCCAAACCCTTCAGCTTTTGATTTTACTTCTAGATGCTTCCTATCCCATGCTGGGTGTGTTCAAAATAAAAAGAATAAAAGCAAAACGAAATCAGTGTATTTTTGTGTACTTTCCCTATTTTTTTCCTAAGGAGTTTCAAGTCTTTCTTAGTGTGTTTATATCTCAGAGGGTTCAGATTCTTGCTTGTTACCTTCTCTTCCCGCTCACACAAATATCTAGAGAGTCCTTATTCAAAAGTCAGGGATCAAATTTGATTCATCTCAATTAATATCTAAATCAATCCTTAATCATTTTAATATTAATTTTTATTTTTTCCCAAGTTCTTTACAGCCATTCACTAACTGGTCCTACCCTCTTAGCTATGTCTTCAAGAAAGTCAGTTTAAAGTCTCTACTGGACTGCTGCTCTTATCTGACCAAAGAGGAGGATCTTACTCAATCCTCTATCAGGATTGCTACAATGTTCTTGCATAGCCTTTCCGAGGCAGATACAATCTACAATCTATAGGAAGATGAAGGTATTGGAAATTAAAAGGAAAAACAATGTGGTAAACATATTATTCCCATCTCATAAAACTAAAGACATAGTGTCATCTTTCAAAATGATTAATTGAAAAAAGTTTATTTTATCATTATTAGCAATGCCTTTGTTCACATGTTTGGTTTTCTTCATATGTCTTTGTTTTATAAGGTGTTTATAAATTCATCAAGGCTTACTTTCATGGAAGCCATACATATTTCTCCTTCAATGAAGTACTTTACAAAGGAAAAATATACAGAGATAAATAAGAAGGTGACAAAATACTGGCATAGAAGGCCTCATTAAGCCAAAAATACTTGTTCCTTTTTGCATTTCAATAATATACTGAACAGCTCTAATTTAGAGTTGAATCCTTAAAAAAAAAACCTCCACCATATCCTAGATAGAGGCTTAATCAGACTATGTTAGCAAAATCCCTCTCATGGGATTTGAAATATCTATACCACTCAGAATGGATAACATCTTGCAAGCCAGTCTCTGAATATGTATGTGCATAAACATGGATTTTATGAGCTTGCATCTCAACTGTCTATGCTTCATTGGAACTGTAAAGAATTCAGAGTGATGCCCCAAATGGAAAATATGTACATTTCTGGGCAATGCCTAGCTGTCCTTGTATAAATAAATTCTTCAAAATCCATTTCATATTTTTAGGTAACACTTAATACATGAGCTTACTTCAGACTGGTCTTGACCATAGACAGAATGCTAAATGCTTTAGAAATGATTTGTGTCTGGTCAGACTACCAGACAGGACCCAGTCTGACCACAAATATAGATGTCTCCCCAAATGAGGCTGCAGGTATTGAAGAGTTCTGAATGGAAGAGGATTTATTTTATTCCCCTTTTTGAACTACCACCTTACCTACTCTGATTAACTGGACAAATTGTTCTCAAAGGTTCAAATGGCTTTGGATATGATTAATCCACTCTTCTTGCTTTCTCATCATGTAAATTGAAGTCAATTGTCTTTTTCTCAGTGCTCAAGTTCTTGTCCACTAAATCTCTCTTCCAGAATGTTTACTTCCATGTAAATGTTTACTCAGGCAGTATGACCTATATTTCTGAATTTTCAAGATTTATATTTTTTCCTAATTTTCAAAAACAAATCTATTCTAGGGTTGTAATTATAGAATACACAGTTTATATGACTAATATTTTAGAATTTGCCTTTCAATTTTTCTTTGAGAAATCTCATAAGCACTTACCTTCTCTCCTCAAAATAACCCCTGTAAAGTAGAATATAGCTATTGTTTCAATTTTGTAAATGGTGACATATTTTCTTTTTTGCCAGTCCTGAGCCTTGAACTCAGGGCTTGGGCACTGTCCCTGAGCTTCTTTTTGCTCAAGGCTAGCACTCTACCACTTGAGCCACAGCACCACTTCCAGCTTTTTCTGTGTATGTGGTACTGAGGAATCAAACCCAGGGCTTCATGAATGTTAGGCAAGCACTCTACCACTGAGCCACATGCCCAGCCCAATGGTGACATAATTTCTATAGGCACTTGCCTAAGAACACCTATCCATAAATACCTTAAATGATGAAGAACAAATTTAGCCTAAATCTGTGAATTCTAGACCAGTAGTCATTCCATAACTTTAAGCTGTTTGTGCCATTTTGTATCATGGGGTGTAGGTAAATATGGTACACATGATGAGGGACAGAGAGAGAGAGAAAGAAAGAGAGAGAGAGAGAGAGAAACAGACAGACAGACAGACAGACAGACAGAGAATATGTGAGATTCACAAGGATGTTCATAATTGCTCGGGAGAGCAGAAATGTAGAAAGGTCAGATTCTGAAAGGAAACCTTCGGAGGAAATATGAAGAGCGACAAGGATACAGTGCTGATGAGAGGGTGTGGCTTTTGGCAACCATTAAAGACAGAGAAGCAAGGAACATATTTTCCTGGGGAAGGTTTAACTTTCTCATACTTTGATTTTATACAATGATTTTTATCCCAGTGAATCTCTGAATTTGTGATGCGTTAAGCCACCATGTTTCACTGGCACAACAGAAGAAATGTAAAAATTGAAAACTTTGGTGTAATTATTTGTTTTTTACTGTCCATTGGATTAACTTGTATATTTATAGACATATTCAAGTTGTTGCAAATGAGGGAAACCATGTAGTCTATGTTTCATGAAGTCTGGTTTATTTTCACTTAATATAATTTTTTCCAAGTCTTTTCATTTTCTTATGAATGGGGCAATGCCATTCATTCTGATGGAAGCATAGAATTCGAGTGTGTAAGTATGTGTGTGTGCATGTGTGTGTGTGTGTGTGTGTGTGTATCACATTTCTTGATCCATTCATCCACTGAAGGACATCTGGGTTTGATCTATATCTTGGCTATGGTAAACAATGCTGCAATGAACATGGTTGTGTGGGCTGGTTCAGACATGATTAATTAAACAGTAATCTAAGAACTCACACACTGCAAACAAGGAGAATACTGTTAGGAGACAATCACAATGACTTTAGCTATGTGCATATAACTATTTAAAATGATACTTATCAAAAATAGCTCCTAGAAATGGAAACGAGAAGATTTTTTTTATTGTACTGTTGGCAATTTTCTCTTTTTTATTCCTTTTTCTCCTTTGGTTTTTGTTTTGTATTTCTATACCCATTGTAAGTTTATGTGATTTGGGGAATGAAGGGGAATCACAGAAATGATGATACAATGGGTGAACCAATTCGATAGTGATAATCACTAGATATTATGTTGGAAATGAATTTGACAACAGAGCATAAGGGGAAAGGGGGAGAATTGAGGGAGAGGGTAATACTTCAAAAAGAAATGTAATCAGACCTTACTTATGTAACTTATGTAACTTACGTAACCCCTCTGTAAATCATCTTTACATAAAGTTTAATTTTTAAAGAAAAATTTGGTGAGGAGTCAGAAGGAAATCAGAAACTCCTTAGTTGAAAATAGTGAGGAAACCATCCTATGTAGTAGCAGAAAATGTAGTTGAGGTTTTTTTCCTACAGTTATATGGAAGTCAAAGTTTCTAAGTGATGAAGTTAGGTACACCAATGAGATTTCTAAGCAAAGTGTAAAAGGAGTATGTTGGTATTTTCATAGTGACCATAGAAAATGTGAGAATGATAAAATTGAGGCAAGACCAAAACAAAAGACATTGTGGCTAGATAATTTGAGAGACCCAGTATATCCAGATAATAAAAATCTAGAGGTTCAATGATAAGCAAGACTGTCCTCCACATAAAGTCTGAGGTGAAGCTCAACTACTACCAGCCATTGGGTGTTTGCCCAGCTTAGTGTTTGTCAGTGTTCCCCTGAAAAGATACTTGCTTCATACTCTCTAAATGCTACAAATGTAAAAGATGAACTAAGTAACTTGAGAAGGAAAATGGAGGAGATAGCCAGAAGGAAATATGGAAGGGGTCTATTGATCAAGAAGCATTGTACTCATAATGTGCATTATGGAATTATACCCTCTTTGTACAACTACCTAGTAGTAGTAGTAGTAGTAATAATAAATAAATAAAATATTATATTTGTAAGAAAATCATGAGGCACATTAAATTCATTAAATTCATAGCATTAAATTCAACTGACTGAGGACTATACATTTATATGAGTGAGGGTTTCCTGTTTTCCTCTCCTCTCTCCCTCTCCTCTCCTAGGCCCTCTCCTTTTCCTCTCCCTCCCCTCCTTCTCTCCTTACCCCCTACTCTTGTTTCTCCTTCCCTTTCCTCCCCTCACCTTCTTCCTTTTCCTTATCTCTCAGCAGGGCCTGAACTCAGGGGCTTGCACTTGATTGGTAAAAACAGTCACTTGAGCCATGCCTACAGTTTTTCTTGTTTTTCGTTTAGTTTTTAGGTATTATCTCATGGTTTTATCATGTTTCCTCTGGTACCATGAACTTACCAATCTTCACTTCTTCAGTACTGCTGTGAAACAATGTAATCAGCCTAGCTTGTTTATTTTTAGCCATAGTATCATTTTTTTTTTTGCCAGAGCTGACCTAGGACCATTATTCTTCTAGTGTAGCTAGTATTGAAACCATATACTATTGTACCAAGTTTATGGAGTCTTATTAGTATTATTTTATTTAGATTGGCTTTGGACTGTGATCTTTTCTTTCTGAGTAGCTTGAATTACAGGTATGAACCACTGTCTTTGGCCTTATATCTTTAAAAATATGTATTAATACCAGAAAATTATTTATAAATGCATGCACATATATTTTATGTACTAGGTTAAAATATGACACAAATTGCAAATTTGGCCATGATTTACTTTTAATTCCATTACTCTTTGCCTATTACTTTTAAGAGTATTACTCTATTGTTTTTGAAGGTGCCTTCATTTTTAACATTTTATAATCTTTAAGGCTGATTTTATATATTTTTAGTCTTAGATTTGATCAGTTATTTTTGTAAGATTTTTTTTCAAAATTTTGGACTATTTTAGAAACCAAGGCTTGGGCACCAGATGTGCCAGTGTTAGGGGCTACCATTGCTTAGAGGTCCTCTGAGCTGGTAGAGCAAAAAATACAAGCCTGTATATTCACAGACACTTGTCTTCAACAACAAAATTTATTTTTTCACACTCCTGGAAGCCAGGCTTTCAAGGTCAAGGTATCATCAGGGTGGCTTTGGGTTAAAGTCTCCCTTTCTTGGCTTGTAAACAGTCAAGTGTTTACTGCATCCTCAATGCTGTTTCTTATTTGGAGAGGGAGCAACAGAGGGAGAAGGAGAGAGAAAGAGAGACAGAGACAGAGACAGAGAAGAGAGACAGAGACAGAGAGACAGAGACAGAGAAAGACAGAGAGACAGAGATATGGTGTTTTATTTTTCTACAGACAATACTAGTCTTGTTGGATGAAGACTCAACTTTATGAAATCACTTATGACTTCATGACCTCATTTCTTTATATAGGAAATATATGTCTTACTTTTAAATACAAACACATTTGGAGATTAGGTGGTTCAATGTAATTTAAAATAGCAGGTCATAATTCTGTGTTTTGGTCATTTATGTCAGGCTTATGTTCCCTATATCTACAATTCTGCAACTTAGTGAAATAAAGAAAAACATAGTAGACAGCTCTTCTCATTTCTTGAGATTCTGAATAATATAGATAAGCAGCATCATGAACGAGTGGCTGAGTGAGTCAAAATATTCTGATTACAGTGTTGCCTCTGCTGTCCATTATGGTAAACACAACTTCCTTGTCTTTAGCTCTGTCATTCCAGTATCAAGCTATTCTCACCACTTTGAGGAATTCCAGTTCAGGGGCAAGTAACACCTATGTAGAGTTAGTAGAATGAGTACGAGTTTGAAAAGTGAGAATACATTTAGCCAGTCAATAGTTATAGTACTCTTTCCTAAAGTGGTTGTACCATAACTCATTTTCATTAACAAAAATGCAAGGTCTCTCATTGCTGCTTACCATCTCTGTGATTGCTGAACTGTATCTATAATAAAGGGATGGGCAGGAGTATAAAATATTACATTAAACAGAGCTAAGTTGAACAGGGTCTGAACCTTTCAATCACTGGATCACACAACAATATGTTGGCTAATGAAGTCATTAAGAGCTCTTCTCCATATTAATACTTTCTACTAAAGAAGGTGTTGTAAAGTATTTTTCTTTCTTTTTAATTACATAACAGTTTTGCAAAGATTTACTGGAACATTTATGAGGAAAACAAGTTATGTAGACAATCTAGCATTTTTCTGGATTTAGGCAAATTATGCAAATTTGACACTTTCCTGTACATCTAATGTATGTAATTTATCCTTCATATAGAAGTGGCTAAGTGGTCCTTTGAGACATTATTGAGCATTATTGATTCATTCATAAAAGTTACTATTTAAATGTATTTTTATCTGACTCCTATTAATGGCAATAATCCATAACAATAAAATGTTAGGAAGCATTTTTAAACAAAGTTTGAGAACAAAAAGAATGATCTGAAAAATCTATTAAGTACAGTTGGTAAGTGTCTAATATGACTCAAAAGGGTTTAAGCTTACTCTAGCTTTTCTCTAAAGCCGTGAGCTTTTATCCTGGGTGGTTAAATGGGAAGTCAACCTATTCTTGCAAACTGGATTTCTTCTGATTACAATCAACAGAGTATTCCCGAAATATCCATTTACTCATCACCCAATGGGCAGAATGAATCATAGCTCCAGAAAGGATGCATCAGCACACTGCACTAATGGGATCAAATGACTAAGACTATGGCACAAGCCAAAGATTGTGTCTAATTGAATTTAGAATTGTTGTACTTAATCTAGAACATGGTTTCTCAAATGTCAGTGCCTGAGTTATTATTTGATTTTTCTTATCTCCTTTTTTTTCATCACTGCTTAGGAAAAGAATAACTGAGCTCTTGGTTTCTGTTTTTCCCCTAGCCCTCAGTATTCCTAGACTTTAAAAATTCTAATTTAATTTAAGAATTACAATAATCTTCCAGTGATAGGAAACATCAGTCTTGAAGATGATTCAATCCTGGGACTAAAACAAAACCTACAAGGATCATATTATTATTGCAGCTGGACTGCACAATGTCATAGTTTGAAGCAATTAAAAATTAGACCTGCCAAGTTTCATTCTGAATGGTGTCCTTTTAGAAAAGATATGTCTATTCTTTTAGATCAAGACTAATGTCTGAAATAAGAACTCGGTTTATACACAAGAATTCAGTGGCATTTGTTTAAAAGAATGCTTTCACAATGTGAAATTGTTTAGTTGTCATGGAAAGGTAGAAATAGATGGAGGAAAATTAAGAAAAATAGCATAACAATGTTCAAATCCCTAATTTGCAAGCTGTATGCTTTCTGTGGTTTTGCCATTTTAATGAAAAGTAGTTTCTTTCCCTGAAGTTCTCAGCGTCTTGTTGGCAAACAAAACCTCAGTTAACTATATTATTTATGTTTGGAAAGAAACACTATCGTTAATTCCCTCCTCTTCTTAATACACACATGCTGGCATACATGTGTGCACGTGTGCACACACATACTTGTTATTTAAATTCACAATCTAATTGATATATAAAATATTTTTCATAAAGTCTGAAATACATATAGCCTCTCTAAATAATACTACTTCAAAAATATTTGGAGAGCAAAAATATTAAATTAGCAGAGATGCAGATCTAATGGAAATAGTCTTTTTCATCTCCTCTCCACTACTGATATTTATCCCCAGAATGAAACTCAATATACTAAACAATATTACCAGGGCTATTTCCTGAATGACATTATACAATATTATAAATTATAGTATTAAAAGTAATCATTGCAGTAAAGTCTGTTTCTAGAAGGGATCTCAAAAAAAGTTTCCCATTTTTAGATCATTGATAAAATTCTTGCATGTTATATTTTTAGATCATCAATAAAATTTTTGCATGTTATTCTTACATCACTACAAAAATTTATAGGATAAAAAATATACATTGTTTGAGGGTATTATCATTTTACCCTCTTAGCAATGAAAGTAAAATTAGAAGAAACAAAAGAAACGAAAATCGAAATTCACTTTTAAAAGATCCCTGACACAGTAAGTATGTTGCGCTAATGAGCAAGATGTCACACAGCTAAAACTTCATTCATAAGGTCGTCATAATAAATGTTAATGAACTATAGTTTAGAAATGCACAGGCAAAATATTTCATTTGAGACCTCAGTGACTAAATTAGCTCTGGGGTTAGAAAATTCTCTGTTTGTTTAATGTCACCACATCAAGGGTCAAGATGTATTGTAGAAAATTCTCTTATTTGTTTAATGTCACCATATTAAGAGGGAATATTTTTTTATTCATTATCATGATAGTTAAGTTGACTATAGTAAAATTAATTTACCTGTAATCACCATATAACCGATCTCACGTTTTTGTGAATGCTATCTTATGAAATCCTTGGCAATAATTCTGTAAGATATTTTTGTCATTATGGATTGAACAAAACTATTATAGAAAGGTTGAAACTTGTTGCATACCTTCCTTCCTCCCAAATAAGTATAAATTAGAATTGCTTTTTACTTTTAATAGCATATAACATTTACTTAGATATAGATTCATTTAACTTACAGAATATTGATGTTTCATTTGGGTTATCGAACTAATATAAAGGCTTCTGTCACCCACCAGGTAGACTTTCCATGGATATGCTACATACCTATTGCTAGATACTCCGGATTAATAAAATTCCTTGTGTTCTCAAAATAAAGTCATTGCCTTTCTCCCTCTCCCTTGTAAATTTTCTTATAGGGTATACAAACTTCCCATTCTTGTTTCTGTCAATGTGATACTTATTTATTGTGGCCTTATTCTTACAAAGATGTTTTTGAAAGCTACTTCTTGGTTTCACTCCCAAATTTAAGTAATCTTTTTCTTTAGTATTTTACATTTTACTCTTACACCCTCTGTTTTGTGTGTGCACATACATATGAATATATATACACATATATATAATTTTACTGTGCTCCATAATTTCCAGATTTCTGTAGAACAATGGCTAAATCAAATTCTTCATTTTAATCGTGGGACCAACACTTTAGTTCATGGTAAATATGTAATATTGTAAGTATTGTTAGGAACATGAAAATAAAGTTTATATTATATTACAATACAATGGTAAATATTAGGTGTATATTGTGGATTAAAGGGTATAAATTTTAAGTAAGATAGAATAAATAAAAAGACTCTTATGCTTACATGCAAGTAAATTTGACTCCTCTCTCAGTTTTTATTCCTTTCCCTCCCTTCCTCCTTCTACAATGGGATTTGAAGTTCTGAGATTTTGGAAGCTATTGATCCCCAATCTAGCTTCCCCAAAGGCTCTGTTACTCCATGGCTGCCCGTTGCTTCTCAGTTCAAGTGTCTGTTTCTCATGAAGGGAAGGTAAAGACTATTCCTTATCACAGAGGGATGCAAGCTCCCATCAAAGACAGGACCCCAGTACAGAATTGTCTAAGTTCTCACGTGTGAGTGTTATGTATGATGATGCTCAGCAAGCACTGTTACAATCTCTTGCAGAGCACATGATTGTAGTTGAGATTTGCAATCTGCTTGCCTTTTTTTTTCAGATGACTGTTTTTTATTGTGAAAATACCGTACAGAGGGGTTACAATTACATGGGCAAGATAATGAGTACATTTCTTATCAAGCATTGTAGCCTCTTGCTTTGTTTCCCCTTCCCATTCCTTCCCATCCTCGCCTTGCTCTCCCACCTAATCCTCCCCCCCCCACCAAAGTTGTACATCTCATTGTTGCAATGGGTCCACCTGTATCCCTATTTGAACGACTTGTTTTTTCCCTTCCCCTCCACAAATTATACCAACATCAAATACAGTGAAAGCAGGGGTTATACTGTGGGGGAGAGACACACAAAGCAACAAAGAAATAATCTTATAAATGTGTTAGAAACAATTGCATGAAAGAAAAAAAAACATTTGAATACATATCTTAGGGTTCATTTCCCTAACATCAACTTATCTGACCTTTTCTGCTTGACTCAGATATATACTAGTTATTGCACATTGCCCCATTTGTTAGGAAAGGGAAAGACTTGGAAAACATTATATTAAGTGAAGTAAGCCAGGCCCAAAGAAACATAGGTCCCATGGTTTCCCTTGCTTGCTTGCTTTTCTTTTACCTTGAGTTCCTTACAGTCCTAAAGAGTGACTTTTTTCCAGTATAAGTTCTGTTACAACCTTTAAAAAAGCTTAGTAAAGGTTTAAATTTGATTTTGACTTCAAATAATGTTTTACCATCTTCTGGACAATATATTAGAACAAAATATTATTACTATTCTGTTACTTGTTCTTCAAATGTTTTTGAAAAGTCTGCTGACAGGTGATTAGTCAAATTGTGAACCAACTGCTCCAACTGTTTAATCTAAATGATAAGTGATTGCTTTGTTTGGACTGCATTTTAAAGAAATACTTGAGTGAATTTCTGAAATCCACACCATAATTTATTGCAATATATTGTCTCAAATTATATGAGATATACTACATATATTTATATCCACACAAAAACACTTACGTGCATATATAAACACACTGCCCAACAATGTACTTTGATACTAAGTAAGAATCTCCTTAAATCACAAGGATTTAATAATAAGGTTCTAAGACTTTTCAGTAGTAGTGAGGGGTATTTATATGCTTTCCTTGACAGAGATCTCAAAACTTTCAATTATATTCATGACTCCAAAAGCCACACAAATAACAGTGGCAAAATGTACACACATTAAAAGTTCTTAACTCAAGAACTAAAAACTGTGCACACATACACACATAAAACAAAGCAACAACAAAACCACCAAAAAACAAAAACAGTTTCATTCATAATTGTTAAATCTTGGAAACAAGATGTCCTTCAGTGGAAAAATGTAATAAATTGTAACACATGGAGGGGGTGACACTGTTCAAATAATGTGTTTATTACCTGAACTATATAAATGTAATCCCTCTGTACAACACCTTTACAATTAAAATAAATTTAAAAAAGAGATAATGTAATACTACACAATGTTTAAAAAGACATGATTTCTAAAGGTATGAATAGTACAGAAGAAATTTAAATGAAGATTTCTAAGTGAAAGAACCCATTTGAATTATATGACAATTATATGACATGATGTGAAAAGTGTCAACTAAAATTATCACTGGTCATCCAGCTGCTGGTAGCTCATGCCTATAATCCTAGCTACTCAGAAGGCTGAGATCCCAGGATCGTAGTTTGAAGCCAGCTGGGGCAGAAAAGTCCCCATGAGACTCTTGTCTCTAATTAATCACTAATAAACCAGAAGTGGAGCTGGGGATCAAGTGGTAGAGCACTAGCCTTGAGCGGAGAGGCTCATGGACAGTGCCCAGGTCTTGAGTTCTAGCCCCACAGCCAATAACAACAAGAAAAATAATAATCACTGGTCACTAGCTTTAGGGATGGGTGGTAATCAGGTGGAGCAGCACAGAGGATTTGAGGTCAGGGAAACTACTTTGCATGTATACAAGATATGATGACACGGTAGTGGTGGGAATAGGCTGCTATAATTTGTGTATGACTTATCATGTATTCTTTATGCTATGTGATGGCGGTTTGGCCTCCTAAGAATTTAATAAATGGTGGAATTTGTAAGAGAGGAGGCCTAGTGACAACTATGTCACTGTGATACTGTCACCAGAGGAGATTAAGTAGTTCTCATGGGGGCTCAGCTATTTCTGCAACTTGTCTTGAAAAGTAAAATTCGCTTCTAATTACTATATAATACACAATTATGTAATTGTATATATATGTGTGTATATATGTATATGTATATATATATATATATTTATCACAATCATCTGTGTATTGGCCTCCTGAGCAGCTAGGATTACAGATGCAAATCCTCCCCCACTCTTCTTGCCTTTCGTCTTGCCATATGATTTCTGCCTTTTACATGAGCTTCTGCCATGTCCCATCTACCATTAAGTCCCTGGAAGATAGATATTGAACTAATTGGCAACCTAATTTGAATTATCAGCCTCTTCCTCGGCTAAATAAAATTAATTTTTAACAAAGTACCTTACCTAAGGTATTTTGTTATAAAAATGGAATAGATTAACTTCGCGATCCTTAAAATATTCCCATCCATAGCACGTACAAAACTAATTATAAACTTTAATAAGAAGTATGGAGTTGGGTGATAATGATAGGTCACTGTTGACTCATTAGTGAGTCAAAGTACCCACTTTGAGGAAGGGTGTTGATGATCGCAGTTCCTTGCATGGGTGGGTTCAGGGTTGATGTAGGATATCTTTATAACTTTCTCTATATTTTTCATTACTGAGGATTTAATGCAAGGGCTCATTCCTTCTAGGGAAGCATTGTACCTCTTGAATAGACCCCTCCTAGATCTTTTGTCTTGGTTTATGTATTAATTTTTTTATGATAGAGTTATTCTGAATTTGTCAACTGGCCCTGAACTTTTAATCTTTGTGCCTCTTCCTCTCATTATAAGTTTGGGATTATAAGTTTGAGCGACCACTAAAATATGTTGTGAGCCTAAGCCTCCTCTAAAACATAAACTCCATTAAATTATTTTGATCTTTTCATTCTATAACATTGAAGATGCATATTATGGGTGACTAACAATATTTTCCTACTGATTTTAACCATCTATAATCAGAATTGTGATGGATTTCCTAAAAATTTTAAATAAAAGCAAGGACTATAAACTATGTGTTAATTCTGAGAATATTCTATAGTTATTTTGTTTCAAAGCAGTGAAGATATTAATAGGGTATATATTAAAATATGCAATAAAATTCTTAACTCATTCACAACTTCATTTGATAGAACATTCTATAGTTATTGATTGCTTTGTTTGTCACACAGCCTGATCTTTATTTTGGTTAGAGGCTTTTACTTCACTAGTAGTGAATTTTTCCCCAAGCATTTGTATATTATAAAATACACAAGTATTATTCTATGTTATTTTAATTTACCTTTGATCCACATGGATTTTTTTTACTAAAACTGATATACTTACATGATGAAACAATGCATCCCATTTTATACACATTTTTGGAAGTTCTAATATGTCAACATGTTAGCTCACTACCCTTAGATCTACGATTCTTAAAGGATGTTGCCTGAGTATGTGAAGCCAGTTGCAATGTTAAGAGGAGAAAAGGATTACCCTTCATGACATGATTAAGTAGGGGAGTCTGAATCATGGAAAAGGTTTAAGGGTTGAAGGATTCTTCTTAGGTATGAGGCCATAAGAATCTCTCCTCTATTATCTTTTTTTTTATTTTCCACATCTCTAAATAAAGTCCAATGGGACAATGCATCTGAACTAACCTCACTAACTGTCTTTGATTACTTCTCTCTGCAGGTAACAGTTTGCCTAGAGCCTGACATGGAGGCCTGCTACACAGCAAGAATCCATGCTCACTTTTGGCAGGTTGTGCTGATTTATGGGTCTATTTGATTTACTTAATGTACCATGCCTTTGATTGCATCTACTGTATAGCAGTCACTCACGATGCAAACACATCATATGCTCTTTAATTACTCTCATCCACTTTATTATCCATCACTGCCAAAAACAATGGAACAGCTGTGACTTGTAAGGTCAGCAACTTGGGTGTGTAAGAGGGAATAGCAGAAATTCTGCTTTTGTCCCTCGATTTAGTATGGTAATTTTTAATGTTATAATTAGAAAATGATATTCCGTCTCAGTCCTGTTCAAGAAAAGAAAGAGTGGGAAAATGGCATGAAAATTGGACAGTGAAAAGGGAAAGAAATTATAGTGAAAGAATATTCATTGGGAAGGTGAAGAAGGAAACACTAAGGATGACAATATGTTGGATTTTATAGGTGACCATTTTAATCCTTGAAACATATGGAACATTACATTTGTTCACTATGCACAAGAACAAACACACATTCATGTCCACACACATGATAACCTACATAACCTTTTTTAATTGTGAAAATACCATACAGAGGGGTTACAATTACATGGGCAAGGTAATGAGTACATTTCTTATCAAGCATTGTTGCCTCCTCCTTTGTTTTCCCTTCCAGTCCCTTCCCATCTCCTCCGCCCCACCCCCCTGCGCCAAAGTTGTAAAGTTCGTTTTTCAACATAACATCTTGTACATCTCATTGTTGCAATGAGTCCGCTGTATCCCTATTTAAACAATTTTTTCCCTTCCCCTCCACAAATTATACCAACATCAAATACAGTGAAAACAGGGGTTAAACCGTGGGGGAGGGACATACAAAACAACAAAGAAATATCTTATAAATATGTTAGAAACAGTAGCAAGAAAGAAAAAAAATTGAGTCCTTATCTTGGGTTTCATTTCGCCTAACATCAATTTATCTGACCGTTTCTACTTGTCCCAGACATATACTAGTTATTGCAAATAAGGGAAACCATGGGACCTATGTTTCTTTGGGCCTGGCTTACTTCACTTAATATAATATTTTCCAAGTCTTTCCATTTCCTAACAAATGGGGCAATGTCATTCTTTCTGATGGAGGCATAGAATTCCATTGTGTATATATACCACATTTTCTCCATCCATTCATCTACTGAGGGGCATCTGGATTAGTTCCATTATCTTAGCTATGATAAATAATGCTGCAATAAACAAAGTTCTAATAGGCCACTGTTTTTCTCAAAGCATTTTGCCTCAAGCTCATGAAACTCACTCCCATTTTTCCACTTCCTTTGTATATATTTCCTACTAATCTCAAACATCCTAAAGTTTAGTAATTCTAAATAAATATATTTTTCCAAAAGAGTCACAATTTCATGACCAATCTCAGGTATTAAAGAAAAGGGTGGCTAAAGTGGCAGAGCACTTTCTTAGAATGTGTGACCCTGTCCAAAATATAAAAAGTAAATTATGTCTTTCTGTGATATGATACTATATATGCAGCCCATAGCTCTGATCTCTCCAATGATCTATTCTACTAGGAAGTTTCTTTCCATCTTCATTCCTTTCTAAATTTTCAAAGAATGTTAATGGATAGAAAGGCAGGTACAGGGCTGGGAAGGTGGCTCAGTGGTAGAATGC
>NW_012267269.1:9617547-9653102 GCF_000151885.1 Dipodomys ordii
CCGGACCCAAAAAAAAAAAAAAAAAAAAAGAAAGGCAGGTACATAGGAGGTCAAGTTGAAGGAAGGAACTAATAGTTTAAAGGATTGATGCAAAATTTTTCCATGAGGTGATTTTGCAGTGGTATAAAATATGCAATCTGTCCTGAATGTTTGTCATATTTTCTTCCATACACATTTATAGGCATATGTATATAAAACTTATCTAGGAAATATAAATCATGCAATTTATTTAATTTGGTATACTTCCATAATCTTAAAGTTTATCAGTGGTGGATATGTTCAAATGGCTTATGATAGAGTTTCTTTTGTATAATTGCCAATAAGATCAATATTCTAGATCTATGTATAGTCTGTATTATCTGTACAGTGTTCAATAGGCAGTGTCCAGTAGCACAGTCCCTTAATGAGATTTACTGAGATATTTTTTACATTTCTCAAAATAAACCTTTGACATATTGCTGAATAGTCCATAGGATTAGAACTGTCTTCAAATTTTACTTTCTCTCTTTTTAATTAGCTGTTTTACTCTTTAGTATAATTACTCTTATAGAGTAGCATTTTTCAAATTTTAACTTATACCCAGGTACAATGTGTAACAATATCAAGTATTAATCAGCATTTGTTTATTTAATAAAATAAATGTTGCATTTATTGATTTACCAGGATATAGAAAGTTTTGCTAAAGCTGTGTAAAAATAAAATTTTCATATAGTCAAAATGGTAAAAATAAATTGAATGTCATAATACCACTGAGGTAGGAATTATTGCATCAGATTATACTTAAAAGTGAAATGAGTTGTACAAGAGAAGTTTACTGATGTTGCCAATATATTCTCTAGGGCATGATACATGAAACATGGCCCCTAGCACAAACACCCAGGAGTCTCTAAGAACAGGTCTACACCTCTATGGCAAATCATGATTTGAGAGCTCTTAACATAGCAAGGAGAAAGTTTACAAATGTCAACATTTTAATAACTGATATTATTGAAGGGAAGAAATTTAGCACAGAGCTCTCAAATTTACTTTTAAGTGACTGAGTGGCTTTGGCAATGGACAATTAATTGCTGTGTGTACTTTTATCTATTTTAATCAGCAGATTTTCCTAAAGCAATTGCAAATGTGTTACTACAAAACAAACACAACATGTTAAAGTAAGTTGGAAAAGACAAGTTTAATTTTGTTCATATCGGCCTGCACTTGTTGAAGAAGACAGATTTTATTTTTTATTCCAGTCCATACTCCTGATTTTTTATTTTCTTAGTATTCAGAGAAGACCAGATACTCGTGTTAAAATAGTCACTTTGAAAATATGGATAATTTATCAAGTGCCAAATTTTTGTTTCTTACAGAATGTCTGATGAAGCAAGATTCTTTCCTAACAACATCTCACAGATTAGTATCAAGAGCCTAAACAATACCATTGAAATCAAGGACATTCTACAGGAAAGCAATCAATTGTTTTGGAATAGATAATGTGTTTTCTTGCAAAGCAAGAGAATAAATATCATCTGGATGTTATTAATCTTCCTTGAAATATTTTAATGTTCCAAAGTGATGTTCTAAACTAGTTTCTTATTTTTCCCTTCTTTTAAAGAAACCCCAAAAGTTTACTGATCTATTGTCATTCACAGGCTCAATCAAGAGCATTAACTAAACTATTTTCCAATGAATCATTCATATAGTTTACATTATGAAATAACAGCATGCTTTGAACCTAATCTTTTGTATGGTATATAGGAGTTAGATGGGTAAAGAAAAAGTGACTTCTTCAGGCAGCCAAAGACACATACACACGTGTGTGTGTGTTTGTGTGTGTGTGTGTGCGTATGTGTGTCTATGTGTATGTGTGTGCTTGTATCTGTATCTACATCTATATTGCTGCGTGTGTATGTATATACATATATGCATATTTGCATGCATATATACATATACATTTATAATGTGTTTTTATGAATAGATACACAAATAAATGCATGCCCATAAATGTATCAGTAAATATATAGCTATACATAAATGCATGCATACATACAAATATATATATATTCATTATTTTGATTTTGGTTGTAATGGAAAAATAAAAATAAAAGGAAATATTTGAAATTTATAATTTTATAATCTTTAATCACTTGTATCAAGGGCTTGCCATCCAACAAATCAGTTTATAAGTACAATACATCTTTCTCCATATTATCATCCTGTTCATCATTTTTATTTTACCTTTCCCACCTCCCCCATCCTGGGACTTGAACTTATGGCCTTGTTGCTGTACCTTGAGCTTTTTGCTCAAGGTTAGTGGTCTACCATTTGAGACACACATTCTCCTCTACTCTTTTGGTAATTAATTGGAGATAAGAGTCATGGTTTTTCCTACCCAGGGTGGCTTTGATCTCATCTTCTTGAGTAACTACAATTGCAGGTGAACCATCTGCACTTGCTCATATTTCTTTTACTGTTTATTTGTTTGTTTGTTTGTTTTTTCTGGGTCTAGAACTTAAACTCCGGGCCTGGCGCTGTCCCTGAGTTTCTTTGCACTCAAGGTTAATATTATACCACTTGGGCCACAGAGCCATTTCTGGCTCCTCTGAGGAGTTTTTTGGAAATAAAAGTCTCAGGGACTTTCCTGCCCAGGCTGGCTTTGAACCATGATCCTCAGATCTCAGCGTTTCTGAGTAGGTAGGATTACAGGCGGGAGTCACCAGAGCCTGGTTTCACTTTTTACTTTGTAAACATTTATATTAAGCAATATAAATGGTATTTAATTGTCATTTCCTTGTGATAGGTTTAGTTATTGGTAGGGAGGCTTGAGAGAATAAATTGTGGAATATATGGCTGTGGCTATAAGTCACTGTGATTGTCATAATTCTAGCTTTTATGTCCAATTCTAAATTATGTTCATTTCTAAATATCATCCATAAATTGTTTTAAAGTACTTTTTCCCATGTATGCTTAATACAATGGTAGTCATGTATTTTTTAACAAGAAATCTTCTGAATTATAACTTTTCCATCTGATTCTACTGTCATTTTTGTTAAATACTCACAAATGCTTATTTTCACACTGGAAGATATTCAGCACTTTGCTGTTACCTACTTATGCACTATTTTGCATAGTACACATTTTGTTTATTTAGATTTGAGAACTTGATTTTCTTTTGATTGATCTGCTAATGAGGGATAGTGATAATTTATTCAAGTTCATTCATCTTGAAGAGCTTATTTTCTGATTAGAAAGGATAAAGCGTAGTGAATAATAGCCAAACATTTGTCATTTTAAAATGTAAGTCTATTCATATACTCAGAAACAGTGCTAACCACTATGTTAGAGTCTATGTATAAAAACATGAGATCACTTCCTAGAGTTTACAGACATAATCAAAATAGCTCTCTGGAAGTGACAATAACAGTAATGTCATAATACTGAATATCTTGAGGGCATAGGACAGTTCTAAAATCTACCTGTAAAGTCAAGGACTTAGGCAGTGCTAACATGGTAGGTAGGTAGTGCTAATATGTCTGAAACTGCCAATCATGCCATGGAGACCAGTGCCTGTCAGAAGAGGGAACAACACATCTAATAGCTTGTAGACTATGGGATATAAAGTCGACATCAGGTTCACCGTCCTACACATGAATGTGGATGAGTGGTAATGGAATGGCTCAAGGAAGATTTTAATGGAATTGATGTCCATCTTCACAATGCTGAGAGTCAATAGTGAAAGCCAATTACGAATACTATGTTAACCAATTTATGACTAGGACAAATGGTATGAAGCAATTCAGGATAAACTGTTGACCTATATTGGAGACAGTAAATTTTTAAAAAAGAAGAGGATGATGGGGAGTCAAGGGGGTGAAATACTATGAGCATCAAAGTTCAACAATGTAAACAACCAGGAAATGAGTACTTGAAAGGACTACAATGAAGTATACAGGCAGGGATTAATGAACAAATTGTGGAAATGAGGGTAGAATGCAGTCAAAACTACAAGGTATACCCTACAAATTTAAGAAAAATGAGAGAAGGGTTGGGTTTTAGGGATGTGTAAGTATATGTTGATAGGGGTGACATTGGTAAGTCTTCAAAAAGAAAATATTATGAGGGAACGCAAAGACGTGCAAGAGGCTGGTCCATCTAATGATCGTCAGCCAAGTATGCATATGCAATCATTTAATAAGCATTTACAGAGTTCCATTTACATGCCAGAGATACCTAAAAGTGCCAAAAATAACAAAATTTCTAGCCTAAAAATTTACTGTTATGATGGTGGTTGGGGACAAAAATAAAATACATTAAATTCTGGAATCATGGGAAAAAATAGAACTGTATAGTTGGGAACTGGGCATTAGTTGATAGTGGAAGGAATCTGTGATCTGGAGACCACTGAGGAATTTCAAAGAAGAGAATACCATGTAGAGGGAAGGTCTACACTGAGGCTCTGAGCGGGGAACAGCACAGAGGCTGTTGTTCAGAAGTAGGAGTCAGAAAAAATAAGTCAAATGTATACAGTGGACAAGAAAGAAAGTGATAGAAAATAATTTAAAGAGAAGAACAAAGGAATTGAATAGTTGGAAGACCTTGAGAAGCTCTCTTGAACTTGATGAGAATTTAGGTATTATTCTGGCTGAGCCTGAGTCATAGAAGTTACTGCTCGGAATGTTGTGCCTTCACATTTATGAACCACCTCTGTAAGGCTGGATTTCCTCTTTTACAGGTGATGGACTTAGGGCCAATTAGAAATAGGAACCTTTTAACTTATTTTCATAATACTGTGATTTGTATTAGGGCCTCTCACTAGCTAGGTAGGCACTCTACCTCTGAGCTATGCATCCAGCCCTTTTTTGGTGCTTGTTATTTCCAGAAAGTTCTTGTGTCTTGCTCAGGTGTGCTCCTGAACCATGATCCACCCACTTTGCGCTTTTTACACTAGATAGTATAACAAGCCACTGCCACCATGCCAGCTTCTGTTGAGACAGAATCATATGGACTTTTCCACCTGGGCTGTCCTATATTAATAAGCCTTCCAATTTTAGCCTCCTAGAAGTTTCAGTGACAGTTGCACAAACCATAACCAATATGGATTGAAGAATGGTCTCACAAACTTTTTTTTGGCCTGGTTGGCATCTAACTATAAAACCCTCCTTTCTCACTTGTCCAAGTAGGTAGGTTTATAGGTATACTTTACTAGTTTAGTAACTTTTTTGGTGTCTGTCCTGTGGCTTGAACGCAGGGCCTGGGCCTTGTCTTAAGTATTTTTGCTCAAGGCTAGTGTGCTACCACTTAAACTGCAGCTCCACTTTGGCTTTTGTGGTGCTTAACTGAAGATAAGATTGCAAAGGCTTTCCTACCTGGCTATTTTTGAATTGCAAATCTCAGATTTAGCCTCATGAGTAGCTAGGATTACAGACATGAGCCACCAATACCTTGCATAAATTCAGAGCTCTATGTTTCTCATTCAGGAGACATTTTAGTCTGTATTGCATCTGTTAAATCAAAATATAGAATTTTATGGTGACAGGTTTTGGTGAAGTGGAGGGGATAACTACACTGAAGTTATATTGTTACCATGCATGAAGGAAATTAAGTGTATATTTTCATGTTACTCCAGCGTGATTCTTCCTTATTTGTTGATGACGATATTGTCCTTAGATTAAGCCTGGATTAAAACAGTAGCAGCTATTGGAAATTGTAGTAACTCTCCCTTTCCTATTTCTCATGATTAATATATAGCTATTATTTGTCTCCTCAGATTTTATTATATTTTTGAATATTTACATGTAGATATGCAAAATGTTTTCCTTAGAATAAATAAAGTGCAATTTGTTTGGTCAAGATCTTACTAAATGTCATTTACATGGGTCTCTTTTTCTGATTAATAAAAGAAAATCTTTAAGAATATATATTTCCCCAAGTATGCACTTTGGCTATATCTCCTAAATCATGGAAGATGCTTTCATCTGCTTTGCAATTTAATGATTATAAATATATTAAATTCAATTAATATTATTGCTGGTGCAAGCATATTCTTTTACTTAAAAATCAGTTGAAAATTTTGTTTTTCATCAGTTGCCATCTCCACAGATAATATTGCAATGGAATACTTGCCATCATTTCCTACGTATTTTGTGGCTCTTGTTAAGCTAAGTAATAGATATTGTATGAGTGTACATTTTTGTTGGCTTTTAAAGCAGGTAAATGTTGGTGCTAATTTCATACCACCAGAAATGGACGCATGTGTGAAAGTATGATGGAGATAGTGACTTTCTTCTCTTATCTATAAATGCTTATCTAATGTACATGGCTGATTTCTGTCACTGGCAAATGAAAATCTAAACCTTCAAACGCCTGCTTCCTCCGCCCTGTCCTGGGAGCCTTCTGCTCACAGTATTTACTGCTAACCAAGAATCAGGACCATTGTACATGAGGTTTCGTCTGCCTTCAATGCTCTTTTCCGGTTTCTCATATTTTACAACTTTCTGATTCCTCATTCCTCTGTTTAAATTAAATCTCAAAGAATGTTGACCTGACTAGTGTTCTAAGGTGATTTAAATTATTTTTAACTCCTCATCTCTTTCCACATCATTCACATCATATGTCACAAGACATAAAAGTCCTTTTGTGATAACTTGCTTATATTTTGTTTCAAATTTTAGGTTTAGGATTTCATTAAAGTGAATCTTGTCATTGTTATTCATCCTGTAATTTTAGGTTCAAATAGAGTTTATTAAAAAGAGAAGGGTTATGTGAATCTTCATTAAATTGATGGATAAATGCTTGATGGAATGAGTGAATGAATGAATGACAAAAGATAAATTATTTCCATTTTAAAAATTAAGTTAAAGTTTACATTTCTATTACTAATAATATGAAACTTCAAGTTGTATTGTAATTGCATTTTTTGTTTTTATAATAATCCTGAAATTCTATAATTAAGAGTCATCTAGATGAAACACAATTTAAACACGTAATCACCAGTTTGATGATAGGGCAGTATCTTAGCTATTTATCTTATCATTGGCTTTTCATCATGAGCCAAATAAGAAAAGCAGAAAACAGTATTTCACTGTTAGAAAACCCACCATACAATGAAAATGTTTAATCAATTTAATAATCATTTTCTCAACAAGAGCTGAAGAGAAACAATTATTTCTATAGCAATATTGGAATTTCCAAGTAATTGCAACAGCAATAAAAGTTGATTGTTCCTGAACTCTAATCTGAGACCTGAGAAAAGTACAGATATAAACATATATTTCATAATTTTTAGATAATTCTCAATGTTAATTGCTATCAACTCTACTAAGGTAATTATTAATATTTTTATTCACTTTTCCCCTGAAGTGTTCTTTGAAGTTTTGTCTGGCCTTTATCATTATTACAGTGTTATTACAGGATATACTTTAGCAATAGCAACTTATAAAAGACAACCTTTATTAGAATAGTCTGAGTTGTTTTGAAATTTAGAAGTGGAATTCATTCATCTCTGCCTCAAGCCCTAATGGCCACATTGGAACCTGAGAATTTAGTGATATTGTGTTCACAGTTTTCAGATATCACCTGTCCTCTTTTCCTTCCTTTATCTCTCCTATCCTTTCATCTTAAAAAAGAACCAATTATGGCTTTGAACAATATGTGGCTGCTATCCCTCACTAGTTAATAGTTACCTTCAAGTGGCCTTCACAGGTGTCCTGTTTACTGCCCTTTTCATGGATATACTGATTTCAGATCAACTTTACAGGAAATGCACGTCCACTTTTAATGACAAGGTTCAGGTTGTTCTGATGAATGTCTGTCCCCTAGCTCTGATTGACACAAGCAGGCTGTGGAGGATGACAAATTGTCAGACAACAGATCAATCTGTTTTCTCCATTAAGTAATGAAGAATGAAAGGGCAGAGCATGGGGGGTGGGGAGGATCTCTATCTGTGATTACCTTGAGGCCTACTAAAGATGTTTGTAAATCAAACATGTTAGCAGTCTGCAGGCACTGATTATACATGCATGGCATGCATGTTTGAGTGATGAAAATCGAATACTCAACAGATACCTTCAACAACAAAACCACAAATAAAAATGATGAGAAGAAAGTTATTGAACAAGCTGGAAATGTACAATATAGCGTCCCTCAAGGTACACACAGTATCAATATGTTGCATATGAATATGGGAAGCATTAAAAAACAGCTTATATCACAGACACTTGAAAATTATTATCATTATATGTGGAAGTGACTTTTTGGTTCACAAAGAGGACCTTTTAAGAAAAGCTTAATGGTAAAATGTTAGTCTTTGAGTATAGTCTGTCGGAGCTATGTGCCTGGGAGTTACTAGGAAATGTGTATTTCATCAAATATTTGCCAGCTTACAATTTCAAACCAAAAATGCACCTACATCCAATATGTAGCTCATCAGGAGGCATATCCTACTCTTCTTTATTCAACAAGGTAGGATTTATCTTCCACATCCTAGCTTTGTGATGTGCTTATTGTAAAATACTCAGAATGGAAGTTTTGGACTTAGGACTAAACAGTTTCCTAGGGGACCTTTAAGCTTTCTTTCCAAAATGGGTATATATTTAACTTTAATAGTTGTTTTTAAATCTTTGTTCTCTTCTCTTCAAAGTGGATTTTGTATAGTAAGTTGAAGCAAAAATAGGAGTTTTTTTTTAAAATACAAGAACAGAAGGGTTATTCCTTGGTACCTAAGGAACAAAATACAACTCAACCATAGAGCCACAGACTACTTGCACACAGGACGCAGTCTAGCTTTCTTGCCATCTTTCTCTTGACTGTATTCTTCCTTCATTCAAGATTTTCTGTTTTCCTCATATGAACAAAAGACTGCTATCTTCATAGCAAATGGATAATTTAATAGTTTCTTATAACCCTTTTTTTTCTTTGAATCAGCATACTGATAGAAGGAACTATTAAATCATCACTCCAAATCCCCAAATTTATATCCAAATCTGAACCACCTAGCTAAGGCCAAGATCACTTTAACAAATATTGTGTCTCCTTTTTAGATAAAGGGAAAGACTAGCTAGACAACAAGAGACACTTGCCCTTCCCAAGATGGTCGATATTGGCAATCAAAAGAATTCTGGTGAAAAATATAGGGAATCCTGCTTTCTATAGATTTCTGGTACAGTATTATTTTGTACCAAAGATGAATCTAATCCCTAAAATACACAAATATACTTGAGATTTGATGAATTTATTTTTTACCAAATATTTTACAGATAACTTTAATTGGTAATTTGTAAGTATATAGCTTAAGAATTAAAAATGAATGGAACACAAACTGAAAGCCTCAGCCCAGAAGACTGCACAGACACCAAGTCACATACAGCAAAGTCTCTTGTCAGCAAGCTAACAAAATGACCCTCTTGGGTAGGGATAGCCCTTGTCCTTGAGTTTATATGGTATATGGCTAGGGAGTGGGGGTGGAGATTTGAATAGAGGCAGGGAGTACTCTGCAGTCTGGTTTGTGTGAGATGTCGTTTGTGAGGTGCATGAGACAGGGAATTTTGTTGTGGTGGGGCTAAAGTTTATGGCTGCAGCTGGCTGTGTCACCCGATAAGAGAAGGCCTAAGTTGACTCATTCAGCTAATTCTGAGAAGGGCACATGTCACCAGATTTCGGGAACCTCCAACCTATACAGCAGGGTCTAAGATAACGGAGTAGCTCTTAAGGTGGAGGAGGTTAGGCTAACATAAACTATAAAGCAGGTAGGTATCAAGGGCCTATAGAGGCTGTTAATATTTGAAAATGAGTTGATTAGTTTATGTTGAAGGCAACAGTTAAGTAAAAATATAAGATCTAATTGGAAGTTTAAGTCTAGGTAGATTACTTCATTAGAATGGACATTTAATAACCAAATTACTTACATTGATTAGCAACACAAAGACTCTGCCAGGGAATGAGGAAGGATAAAGAGAATTCTATCTGAATAAAACTTACTAGGACATTGGAATGCTCAGTAATGTGTCTTGCAATTAGAGAACAAAAGTCTTATTAGTATTTAAAGCCATAATTGACACTAATATTTATTTACGTGCAACCTGTCATTATTTATTCCATAAACTATCTGCTAGTTATACTATTTGATAGTTATTTTTCATAAGTCCTTCATTGATTATTTTTTGTGTGTGTGTTGGTCCTGGGGCTTGAAATAAGGACTTGGGTGCTGTCCCTGAGCTTCTTTTGCTCAAGGCTTGCACTCTAACACTTGGGTCACAGCGCCATGTCCAGCTTTTTGCTGGTTAATTGGAGATAAATATCTCAAGGACTTTTCTGTCTGGACTAGCTTTGATCCAGGATCTTCAGAATTCAGTCTCCTGAGTAGATAGTATTATAGGTGTATGCCATGGACTTCACTTATTATTAATACAGTTTCTGGTGGTAAATGCAAATGAATAGGTCCTTATAAAAATTTCATGTTAAAGAAAATAAGGTCAGATAGGTACCATTACCATTCACACAGGGAAACCAGAGTTAGGTTTGGACTATAAGGAAAGGGATCTCAAATTTAGTGTTTTTTTTTGTAATTTTTATTTATTTTTGATTGTGAAAATACTGTACAGAGGGGTTACAATTGCATGGGCAAGATAATGAGTACATTTCTTATCAAGCATTGTAGCCTCCTCCTTTGTTTCCCCATCCCAACCCTTCCCATCCTCCCCCGCCACCTCCCACCCAATCTTCCCTGCCCCTCAAATGTTTTTTTCTTTCATGCGATTGTTTCTAATGCATTTATAAGATTATTTCTTTGTTGCTTTGTTTGTCCCTCCCCCACAGTATGACTCCTGCTTTCACTGTATTTGATGTCTGTATAATTTGTGGAGGGGAAGGGGAAAAACAAGTCTTTTAAATAAGGATACAGGTGGACCCGTTGCAACAATGAGAAATACAAGTGGTTATGTCAAATTTAGTTTTATCTAGGTGGCAAATTGAAGGACAAGAAGATAAGCTGGCTGGATAACATGAGAACCAGTTCAAGTAGGACTGGTTCTGACTTGAGGGTGATAATGAATCATAAAGGATTAGAGATATGAGTGGGGGTATGAATGGATACAAAACACAGCCCCAGAATGAGTCTTGAAAGAATTTCTAAAAATGGGTCTGGAAAAAATAGCTCCAGTACTTACCAAATATGAAGTCAGTTTAAGGCAACCAGCAGTTATTGAAGGGTTTTTAATACTAAATGTATCAACAATTATTCATTATTTCTGAAAATAAAGTTGGGTATTTACAAGCAAAATGTTGAGTGAATTGTTTCAGAGGAGAAAAGAAGTGGTGCCACATATTTTTGTCATTTACATATATACAGTAAAACTTACTTTCATGAGAATTACAACTATTTCCTTTAATCCTATTTTACAAGAACACAATTCACATTTGTCAATTTCTTCAATGAATAATACACAAGTAAACACTGAGTATGAACTAGAAATGATGGATCAGAGCAGGAAACACATTGTTAACTCCGAAGACTAATCTCTCTCTCCCTGCCATGTATTTCATCAAAGAAACGGAATTTTTTAACCCAAAGCCAATTTGATCCAAAGTTCAAATCCAATTGTGTGTGTGTGTGTGTCAGTTTCATTTAGGCAAAATGACTTATTTTAGCATAGTGAAGTTTATAATTAATTAGTTGCTACGTCATTGACATATTGTAATAAGATTTCTTTGTGAAAGTGTTTGCATTAACACTTTAGAATGACTTGTATTTGTATGGTTATATATACACAAACTTTCCTCCCTTCTATAGTAAGAAGAAGCCTGGAAATCTTAAGGCCATTGTCAAGCATGTCTAGTTCTAAGACCCACTGGTTTTCTTGGCTTTCTTTAAGAGTAGTGCTACAGTGTAGGCCTGTACATTAGAATGATGTATCATAGCAATTCTAATGCAGTTATTCTAGCATGATTTAGATCGCAATTCTAAAGCATTATCTAGATATAACACTAAAGCAATCTCCAAGGAAATTTTGTTCATTTCAGCAGGGAAAGGAAAGTCCTATTTTGTGCATGAATTATTAAATATCTACTTAAAGGGGCAGCAGCCCTTTTAATTTGGCAAAGCTCGTTGTTTTAATTGGTAAAAATTACAAATGACCCAAAGCTTGCAGTGTTCAGAGCCAAGTAAAATAATAGAAAATAAACAAAGAATATAAACTTGGTTTAGATCCAAGTGGAAAGATTGTAGCAATTTCTGACACAGCTAACAATTGCTGTTCTACCTTATAGAACTCATAAATTCAAGAACATCTTTCCACAATTAATGAAGGTAACCTAGCACTGTCATTTTATAAAACATCCTTGTAAGAACCTGAAGATGTTACTAAAACAAATAAGTTAAAAGAACAATGCTTGTTTATATTAAGATAGACATTCCTAGTCTCCAGATTTTAGCACTTACTATTTCATCTTGATGATTAGCCAGATAAATAAGCCATAAATTATTAATAGATTACAAAATAAGAACAGTTTCTATTATATGGCCTCTATCTATCTATCTATCTATCTATCTATCTATCTATCTATCTATCTATCTATCTATCTATCTATCTATCTATAAAGGTCATGTAATGGAAGCTGTTCTCAATCACCTTCACAGTTCTCAAATTTTCTTTTTCAGAGTGATTGGAGGTGTAAAGTAAACTTAAGTCAATAAAATATAATTAAGTAGCTAGTAAACTTCAGATCTCAAATATATAGCTATATAATGATTATCCCTTTAAATGTATCCACATATGTTCTTGCTGAGAATCTAAACCCATAAGGGCCCAGTACTCACAGTTAAACTGAGCAAATATTGAGCACATAGGAAAATAGAAAAGGTACTTTCTTCTTATTATTTTGGTATGAAAGTTTTCAAATATTTATAATGGTTACCACTTTTCTTAATTAAGTACTATAATATTATTTTTTATTAAATTTACTGTTCTACATTTAGTACCATAGGTACTTACCCTATAAACTCTACTATGCTTAACAATAACTAGAAAATGTTTACATATGATATTTTCACCTGTACAAGATTCATACACACACGCACATGCACGCACAAATTAAGAGATAGAGTCATAGCTTGCCCACTAAAGTTGCTTAATCAAAGTTACAATTTAAAGTACACTTTAGAAGTACCAGTTTCTTGATACTTATTTTGTTGGGATTTGACTAAGTTTTTTTTAAGAATTACAGTTTGTGCTGTCTGGAGTCTATTACATTTCAGCTAACTCATTTGTAACCCTTTGCTTACCACCCAATATGTTTTCTTGTAGATGTCTAGGCTCATTCTAGCTACCACAAACAAAGGTACTTGCAAATAGCTAGGGTGGGGCCAAGGGGAGAGGGATAGAAGAATGGTGAAAATGCAGGCAAGAATTCATTGTATATTTTATAGAATGTAGAAATAGAAGGAAAAGGGTGGTGGAAGGGGGAGGGAGTGAAGATGTGGTGGCACATATCAAGATGCATTGTATACCTCTTTGTTAAATTGCAAAAAATTACATAACCTAAAATTAAAGGAAGAGGAAGGTCGTGAGGACTGGGTGAGAAAGTTGAAAAGGATGCATTGATCAAGATGCACTGCATTCATGAATGGCATCTCCTTGTATAGCTACTTAAAGCTAATAAAAATTGGAAGGAAAAGTGTGCACTTTATCCCTAATTACTTCACCATGATTTCTCTAGGACTTTTTCTTGTATAGTTAATTATATAGGAAATATCATCTCAACTGAGAAAAATGAGCAATTATATGATATACCCTAATATCTTTTCAATATTTAAGTTCGCTCAGTTGTCTTTGTTTTCCAAACTGAATCCATCCAAGGATAGCATTTTCATAATTTAATTAGGAAATTTTATTTTTAAATGAGTTTTACCTTTATTTTAGCACAAAACACAGAGAGTTTCTGCTTCAATCCATTTGTGTTGCTATATCAAAATATTTGTGATTGCATAATATAAAGAACAGAAAGTATTTATGACAGTTTTAAGGGCTGGTAAGACCAAGGCAGAGATGTCAGTATCTCATTTATGATAAATGCTTTCTTGCTACATATTCACATGGTACAAATTGAAACATCAATAAAAGGATGGGTGCTAAGTATCATCACAATGCAGAAGAAAGTAAATCCACTCCTGAAGGACCTTCCACAGTAGCTTCAGCCCATTCTCAGGGGTGGAGCCAGTCAGAAAACACCTTTCAGAAAGCACCATCTCCAAATACTGTTGCACTGGATTTTATATCTCCAATGTATAAATTTGGGGGAACACATTTAGATCATAGCACTTCCCGGTAAAACGCCTCCATAAACTTTTCTAGGTCTCTTTTCATGTGAAATTGTGTGTTATTTTTAAAAGTATTTCTCAATTACATTGTCTTTTGAAGCACCCAAGATGTGATACAATGTCTTGCATTCGGAATTTATCTGATTGCCAGTGATGTTTTATAATATGCAACACTATGAACCTTATTTTCTCTGAAGAGAAAATTGTCTCTAAATGCTTGATCATTTTCAAATTAAACTATTTCAGAAGAGTATGCTCTGAGTTGCATTCCAGTGGAAGGCATAGATGTCAGCTCCATGTCAATCAGGAGCTATAAGGAATGAAAGGAAAGTATGGTTAAGTCTTCATTTTTTATTGTTATTGTAAAGGTGATATATAGATGGGTTACAGTTATATAAGTCAGGTAATGAGCATATTTCTTTTTAGACAATGTCATCCCTTCCTTCCCTCACTTTCTCCCAGTTTTTCCCTCCTATCCCCATATACAAGTTGAATAGTTCATTTTGAACACAATGTCCAGTGACTACCACTGCTGCATTTGTCCACCCATTTTCTTTGCTTCTCTGGGATAGTCCTACCTTCACAAAGGCAGACAAATGAACAAACAAGACTAAAAGAAAACAAAAAGAGCAACAAAGAAAAAACTCTTGTTTCCATTATCTGGAATTCATTTTATAAATAGTATTTTATATGATCAGATGCATGTACCCATTGCATCTTTGCATTCTTCTACTTAGTATATCCTCCTTTGGTCTCACTGGGTGTGAATGTGTAGAGTCCTGTATAAGTTACCATGCTCCACTGTATATTATTGTTGGGTTTATACGGAAAGGAATGGACCTAGCAAATACCCATGATATTAATCTAGAATTATATTGTTTTTGTAAAAATTCACTGGGATTTGAGATATGAGTGGTCTTCAGTGATTTTTATTAATTTTTTTATTTTAAAATGTTGTACAGAGGAGATACAATTACATGAGTAGGGTAATGAGTACATTTCATAGCGAGCATTGTTACCCCTCCTTTATTTTCCTCCTACCATCCCTTCCCTCCCCACCTCCCAAACTCCTTCCACCTCCTCCCCCCCCCGACATTATAAAGTACGTTTTCAATATCATATCCTGTACATCTCATTCTCACAATGGGTCAGCCTGCATCCTCATTTAAGTGTTCTGCAATATCCCTTTCCCTCCCCAAATGACAAAAATATATATACAAGGTGCAGAGCACAAGTATCAAATCCAGTGAAAACAGGGGTTATACTATGGGGGAAGAACATAAAATAGAAACAAAAGAATCACATAGTGTATTGTAAGTACATTAAAAACACTAGCAAGAAAGTAAAAACAAAACAAAACAAAAAAAACCTCCTGTGTTCCTGTCTTGGGGTACATTTTGCTTAACATTATCCCATATGGTCGTATGTACATAGCCTTTGATCTACTCTGCTTGTCCTAGACATGTACTAGTCACTGAAAACAAAGGAAACCATGGGACCTATGTTTCTTTGGGCCTGGCTTAGTTCACTTAATATGATTTTTTTCCTAGTCTTTCCATTTCCTAACAAAAAGGCAATGTCATTTTTTCTGGTGGAGGTATAGAATTCATATATATATATAATGTTTTCTTGATCCATTCATCTACTGAGGGGTATCTGGGTTGGTTCCATATCTTAGCTATGGTAAATAATGCTGCAATAAACATGGTTGTGCTGGTAGCTTTGGTATGACCTTGTTGGTAATCCTTTGGGTAAATGCCCAAAAGTGGGATTGCCGGGTAATAAGGGACCTCTATGTGGAGTCTTTTGAGGAACCTCTATACTGCTTTCCAGAGTGGTTGAAAACAAGTTTACACTTTACAGAATATAATAAGGGAACACTTCTCAAACCTTTATGCTAATGAGTTTGAGAATTTGAAAGATATGGACAAATTTCTAGCAAATATTGACATGCCCAAACTAGACCAAGATGATTTAAAACAACTTAACAGACCTATATGAAGCATCAAAATAGATGCAGCAATAAGATCCTTCCCACTCAAGAAAAGTCCAGGACTGGATGGATTTACCGCAGAATTCTATAAGGCCTTCAAAGCAGAACTCATACCAATACTCCTCCAACTCTTCACTGAAATTGAAAGAGAAAGTTCACTACGAAACACATTCTATGAAGCCATCATAACCCTCATTCCAAAACCAGGCAGGGACTCATCAAAGAAAGAGAACTATAGACCCATTTCTTTGTTGAATATTGATGCAAAACTTCTCAACAAAATCTTGGCCAATCGACTTCAACAACTCATCAAAAGAATTATACACCACGATCAAACAGGATTCATTTCAAGGATGCAAAGCAGGTTCAATATACACAAAAAATTAATATATTTCATCACATCAACAAGAGCAAGGATAAGAACCATATGGTTATCTCAATAGATGCAGAAAAAGCATTTGAGAAGATCCAACACCCCTTTATGATGAAGGCTCTGGAAAAACTAGGAACCCATGAAACATTCCTCAATATAATAAAGGCTGTATATGACAAACCTACAGCCAACATTATACTTAATGGGTAAAAGTTAAAGCCATTTCCTCTAAATTCAAGAATGAGACAAGGGTGTCCACTCTCCCCACTCCTCTTCAACCTAGCGTTAGATTGCCTAGCAATAGCATTAAGACAAGATGCAAATATAAAGGGGATCCAAATAGGAAAGGATGAAGTAAATATTTCCCTCTTTGCAGAAGACATGATCTTGTATTTAAAGAACCCCAAAGACTCCACTCCCAGGTTACTTGAGCAAAGTGGCAGAGTACAAAATTAACCCTCAGAAATCAGTGGCTTTCCTGTACGCCAATAATGAGAAGAGTGCCGCTGAAATTAGGAAAGCAACCCCTTTTGTAATAGCCCCACAAAAAATAAAATACTTAGGAGTTAACAAAAGAGTGAAAGACCTGTGTGATGAAAACTTTAAAAACCTGAATTAAGGTCTAATAATCAACGACGGGTATATATCTAGGGATGAGCAGAACAACAATTAAGTCACACAAAAAATAAAGAAAGAGAAGAAATGAAAAGAATAAAAAAAGGATCAAAAGGACAAAAGAGATTTTTTAAAAAGCACACACACACACACATATACACCTAAAATAAAAATTATAAGAGAAAAAACATTAATAGAAAACATTAAAAAATTAAAATTAAAAACCAGGCACAGAAGAGAGTTCTTTGATTTTTTTTTTTGCGGGGGGGAGGGGATGGGAAGATCCTGTATCTCCCCTGTGTCGATAACCAGTCTCTTGGTGAAGTCTCTGGTGTGCTTGTGATGTTTGGTTTTGTTTGGAAATGGAAAGACTTGAAAAAAGTTATATTAAGTGAAGGAAGCCAGGCCCAAAGAAACATAGGTCCCATGGTTTCTCTTATGTGCAATAGCTATTGTATGTCTGAGACAAGCAGAAAAAGTCAGATAAGTTGATGTTAGCTGAAATGAACCCCAAGATAAGGACTCAAATGTTTTTGTTTCTTGATATTATTTCTAACATATTTATAAGATATTTCTTTGTTGCTTTGTATGTCCCTCCCCCACGCTATAACCCCTGTTTTCACTGTATTTGATGTTAGTAAAATTTGTGAAGGGGAAGAGAAAAAAACAAATCGTTTAAATAAGGATACAGGTGGACCCATTGCAACAATGAGATGTACAAGATGTTATGTCGACTTTGGTTGGGGGTGTGGGAGGACAGGGAGGATTGGGTAGGAGGGTGTGGGGAGGATGGGAAGGGATGGGAAGGGGAAACAAAGGAGGAGGCCACAATGCTTGATAAGAAATGTACTCATTATCTTGCCCATGTAATTGTAACCTCTCTGTACAGTATTATCACAAAAAAAAGGAAAAAAGATGTTATGTCGAAAAATGAACTTTACAACCCTGGAGTGGGGAGGGAAGGGTGGACAGCGGAGGGGGCAGAGGAGGGGGTGGAGATGGGAAGGGATGGGAAGGAATGGTACTCATTACCTTGCTCATGTAATTGTAACCCCTCTGTCTGGTATTTTCACAATAAAGAAAAAAAATCTGAAAAAGAAAATTAAAGGAGAACTAAGCAAGTGGATAAACCTCTGATGCTCCTGGATTGGAAGGATTAACATTGTGGAAATAGCTATCTACAAATTCAATGTGATGCCTCTTAACATCTCAACCTCATTCTTCAATGAAATTGAAGAAGCAATCCAAAAATTCATATGAAACAATAAAAGACCACAAATAGAAAAAACAATCCTTAGTAGAAAGAACAGCGCTGGAGGATATCAAATCCAAACATCAAATTCTACTACAAAGCCATAGTAATCAAAACAGCTTGGAGCCGGGCGCTGGTGGCTCACGCCTGTAATCCTAGCTACTCAGGAGGCTGAGATCTGAGGATCTCGGTTCAAAGCCAGCCCAGGCAAGAAAGACCGTGAAACTCTTATCTCCAATAAACCACCAGAAAACCAGATGTGGCGCTGTAGTTCAAATGGTAGAGTGCTAGCCCTGAGATAAAGAGCTGAGGGCAGCACTCAGGCCCAGAGTTCAAGCCCCACGACTGACAAAAAGAAAAAAAAAACAGTTTGGTACTGGCACAAGAACAGACCCGAGGACCAATGGAATAGGACTGAATAAAATGAACCCACAGACCTATAGCCACCTAATCTTTGACAAGGGAGTTAAAGAAATAGAATAGAAGAAAGACAGCCTTTTCAGTAAATAGTGCTGGAAAATTTGTTAAACACTTGTAGAAAACTAAAACTAGATCCGTATATATCAACATGCACCAAAATCAACTCCAAATGGATCAAAGACCTCGAAATAAAAGCAGATTCCATGAAAGCATTACAGGAAGGAATAGGAGAAACTCTAGGGCTTCTTAGCATAAAGCAACATTTTCTTAATAGAGATCCAGAAGCACAACAAATCAAAGAAAGTTTGGACAAATGGGATTGCATGAAATTGCAGAGCTTCTGCCTAGCAAAGGACATAGCTAGCAAGATCAACAAAAGCCCTCAGACTGTGAGATCTTCACTAGCCATACAACAGAAAAGGGTCTCATATCAAAAATATACTTAGAACTCAAAAAACTATATCCCCCAACAATAAATCCTCCAAGAAACAACTGCCTGATTAAAAAGTGGGCTAAAGGCTTAAGGAGATATTCCTCTGAAGAGGAAATAAGAATCGCCAATAGACACATGAAGAAATGCTCAACCTCTCTAGTCATAAAAGAAATGCAAATCAAGACAATGCTGAGATCTCACCTCACCCCAGCTAGAATGGCTATTATCAAGAACTCTAATAACAACAGATGCTGGGATGTGGCCAAAAAGGAACCCTACTGCATTGTTGGTGGGAGTGTAAACAGGGTTGGGGTTTTTGTGTGTGTGTGTGTTGTAAAAAGCTTTTCCTGGAGCCATTTAGAATGTGTGTGTGATAACATAATGTACTACAGTATCCAGCTAAGGGGTGAGTATGGTCTCTACATAATAATATGAATTACTACTCCACTAGTCTTTTACAACAAAACTCTCAAGGCAGACTAACTTCATCTAGAGTAGTAGAATGTTTTTCTTATCTTATAATTTTGACTGAAAGTTCAATATCAAATGCTTCAATCATCCAACCCTTAGCATGGGCCTTGTGAAGAATGGCATTACAAAATGGGATCCTGGGAGAGCGGAAGGGATTATGACTTGAAACAGAAGGCCAAGAGTTATTCAGAGGTCAATCTTGCTCTTATAACCCACACCTATAAGACACCTATAATGTTTTTTGAGAGCTTCCTTAAGCCTATCCAAGAGCAGTTAACTTAGTGACCTTACAATTTATCACTACATCATACCTTCTTAAAAATCCCATCACTCCCGGCCTTGCCACACTCAGGAGCAAGCTTGCAATATGTAAACCTTTGGAGGACAGACTCAATCTCTAAAGCATAGCATTTGGATTGCATCTCAATATTGAGTTTGTTGGCCTGGTATTTGTTGTCTCTAGGAATTACCTTACCCTGGGAGAATCAATTCCTTTATACATCTACATGACCTAAAATGCTAACCATCTTAAGAAAAATAAAACAAAACAATAATGAATAACATGATGTACAAGGTGAATCATGCAACTGTGAAGAAATGCTGTTTTAAAGTGTTTACTAGATTTATCAACCAATACAGTTCTTAATCTCAGTGCCAATTCTGTTGTTATAGATTGACAGTTCTGTACTGAGCAGGTGTCAGTACAAGTGATGTAAGATTCACAAGAATTTAAGTGGCTTCTATCTGCTTGGCACTGGAGCATCTGCCCATGCCAACAATCAAGCAAAGGACACAGATACTAATGCTAAAAGCAGCAGTCTGGCTTTCATCCTGTTGAATAAACAGAATATTTTTGGCTACTGATATTTCGGTAACTAAAATTAATTTGTAGCAATCAGGTTTCTAAAAATAGTCATGTTTATTCTTAATACCTGGAATCTCAACATAGAAATGCCATACGTTACTTGATCTATGAAAAACCAGAACACTTTTTTGAGCAATTATTTGTCTGAAAACTGTCTGGCACCTGAAGGTTTCCCCAGGTCACTTATTTGGTTAAGTTTATTAATGATTCTTTCATTTAATTCTTACTAGCATGTTCTGCTTGGTTAAAAGAGGATTCATAAGGGCAGAATAGATACATTAACAAATTCTCCATTCTTCTGTCTTAGGCTTATCATTTTTCTTACTTAGGTTTATCTTTATTCAAAATGGAAAGAATGGAGCTTGCTCTGGGAGATACAAGATTTATAGATCAAACCAATAGGTAGTCAGAAGAAAGATAATGGTGTTTAAAAACAAGAACATAGATGATAAAGAGTAGAGGTAGAAAATCCAGTTCTAGCCAGCATTGGACCACATGTTGAAATGTCATATCTTTCTATCCCCAGAAAAGAAAGCTGGCCTGGTTAGCCGTAGCAGAGTGCCATTAAGGGCAATAGTGGATACTGAGGGGTAAGCCACTTTCATTGATGAGGAATTGATGCATGATAAATTTATAAATAGGAATCTGGATTTTAAGAGGCTCTATCAACATTGTTTTATTTGATAATTGTAATAGTGCATTGCTTGTAAAAGAAATTGTTTCAAGTACCTTTTCAGACATTATTAAATTGTTGGTCAATAGTAAACATAGGTAGAACTGACACTCACAGAGCAATTGTTAAACCATCAGGCAATTAATAGAAATTGAGAGTTTTGGAAACGGTTTTGTATGGATTTTTATTATTGGTCTTATTAAAAAATGTGTGGTGTGTGTGTGTGTGTGTGTGTGTGTGTGTGTGTGTGTGTGTGCGCGCCATTCCTGGGGATTGAACTCAGGGCTGAGGTGCTGTCCCTGACCTCTTTTGCTCAAGGCAAGTGGTGATCTACATACACTTCTGGCTTTTTGGTAGTTAATTGGAGATAAAAGTCTCATTGACTTTCCTATGCTGGCTATCTTGGAACTATGATTTTCAGATCTCAGCTTTCTGAGTAGCTAGGATATCAGGCATGAACCACCATCAGTGCCTGGCTTAAGAGTATTTTTTTCTTTCCATATTAAAATGCTATGGTTAGTTTACCCTTAGCCAAGATAAACAAATGACCCGCTTTATTGATAGTCTCTAGGAATATCTTTTGTCATGACGGTACAGTGTCTTATGCATATGTTGTGGTAAAATAACACAGAGAAAATGAACTGGGCTTTTGCAGAGCTTGAGGGTTTGAATCTTAGATTTCATCTAATGTTATTTTTGCATTTTAGGTAGACCATTTCAGTACCACTTTCATATAGATATAGACACAGACATCTCCTTTATTTTGGGAGAAATGTGAGAGGCAGAATAATATAACAGTAATATAACATGTAGCCCTGATGTCCTCCCACCATTTCTAACTATTTGACCGTGGGTGAAGTATGTAACCTCTGAAAACCTCTAGTTCCACATCTTGGAAATGAGGGTAAGATTTTCTATTTCTGGAGTGGTGTGAAGGATTGAACATGTTTCAAATGTGTGGTCCACAGGAAGTACTGATGCAAATAGGTCTTGTTGATTTTGTTGGTATAATTATTGATATTATTACAAGTATATTTTAAGACTTTCCTGGTTTTCTTTTATTTCCTTGACATTAGAAGTGTTACACACTTCACAAATTCAATATTTGGAATTCATATACCACTGATTCTAACATTTTAGACAATAGAATTTACAATAGAAGAAGCACCTGACTCTTCCCTTGGTTGAAGCAAACTAAGCGCCAGTATCATGCACTAAATTAATTCATTTCATCTATAAAAAATCCCCTCTGGAATCTAGCAGAATTCTAACTATCTAAGAAACATGGTTTCAAGATCATTGCTCTAGGTAAAAACATTTATTCCATAGATATTGAAATTGATAAGAAATATGAAACAATCATAACTTCTACAATATAGTTATATTAAAACCTGTATTAGTTATTGACATGGTTGTCAGTGAAAAGTACCTTCTTCTCATCCACAAAGTCTCTTTATATGAATGTATTCATATTTATTGAGGAAATTTCCCATATTCTCATCTCCTTCATTTGGCTAGCTCAATTTGAATATAGATTGACAAGTTGAATTCAGGAGAAACAACGTAAGTGAAGAGTAGTTAAGAATTTAAATGAAAGCATACAAGTATGTAGAAATGCTTCATTAAAATTAATATAGCATCTATTTATGCAACCACATTGTGATAAACATGTGTGAGCTAAAAGATATTTTGTCATGTGTACATTTCCTATTTTACTCTCAGGAAATATAAAGAGGAAATAATGAAACCAGAAAGTCTTTCATATTAGAAACTGGTATATCAAACAATCATATTACAAATGATTTTCAACCCCATTAACAAAGGAAATGTAGCAGAGTAAGAAAATGAAGAACTTTGAAGTCACCTGGATGTGTTATTAAATCCTATTATTTTTCTTCTTTGGTGATTAATGTTGGTGGACTAAAGCTCATTTATTCAACTTTAGTCCTCAATTCTGTATAACAAAGCAAATAATAGCTACTTATTTGCTTTAGCATAAGAATGAAGATATTCTAGCTCATCTAAATACTAATGAAGTAAATCATTATGTAGTTTCATTTGTTGGCTCTTGAAAACTTCAAGATATTTACTGGAGAAAAATGAAGCAAAAAAAAACAGGTAATATAAATTTAAATATACCTGGGCTATTTCATGGAAATAGTATCCATTACTGTATAGGTACGTGTATATATAGGAATTATATTTATGTATACATTAGTAATATATAATACATACATATATATAATATATATACTATAGAACACATATAAATTATATATGTTTGTTACTTCTTTTAATATTGGTTTTCACTCAATTTAGGTCATTGTCTTACCTATTTTATTTTCTTAAATACTTTTGCTGACATTTACTTTTTCATATTGTATTATGAATTCATTTTACAATAATGTAAAAGTAAAAGAAAAAGTTTAAAGCTTTATGTATTTGCATATAAGTGCATTTTATTCTGAGGACCTAAAACATGCGAAAAGCAGAGAATAGGACATGAAGTCCTCATATAATTAATGAACTAACACTTATAAAAATACAAATATATTACTTTGTTAGAAGATATTATAACATCTAAGTCCTTGTATTTTTGTTGTAATTTAAAAATAAACAAATGCCATTCAAAGTACAAGTATGCATATACTACATTTACACATACCTTACATTTAGCTCAACTAAAGCAGCATTTTGTAATACGTTGTATACACGAAAATTATTTTAGTGACAAGAAGTGTTTGTAGCAGGAAGTATATAAAACACTAATAGCTGAGTCAAGTACTCATTGGTAGAACCCAGATTTAATACATTAAGGACCACTTTTATAAAGCATGTGCATTCAATTTCACACAGCAGCACAAAGTATTACAGTTTTAAAATTTATTTTGGTGATAATTTAGAGTAAAATGCCTTTGATTCATTTGATCTAAGGATAAAGATTTGTTCTCACTTTATTTTTATATTAAATAGCATTAGATACTATCTTTTGGAGAAAATCAATGAATAATCTTATGTAATAAGCATAGTGAGAGTTTTGATTTCTGGAAGCAATTGATTTTAGACATATGATTTTAATTATATAAATACTCTTACTAAGCCATAATTATAAAGTGCACAAACAAAACTTTAATTCAATGAGCATTTCTAGCAATGTTGCTGGTAACAGGTAACAGGAGGCAGTCATAAACTTTAAGATTGAGATATTTCCATGCCAATTGCTTGCTGACTACCGAGAATCACACACTCCCCTTTGTTATTACCTTCTGAATTTCACAGGTGTTATATCTCTGGCTAGATCCTCACTGTACATACCATGCAGGGAGGATATTAAGGAAATACTATTCTTACTTTGAATTCTAGGTGAGTAATAGTGATGAAGAGTTGCCATATATCCTTCATAGATACTCTGCATAGCAGCAACTACGCTTTTTTCTTCATCTTCTTGTGCACTTATTTCTTCTAATATCTGCTGGAATGAAATAAAGAGAGAAGATATCATGGGTGCAGGTTGGTTGTTTCCTTGATATTTTTGGCATCAAGATATTGCCTAAGATAGAGTGAATGGCATTGAAGTTATGGCTCATGAATTCTGTGTCAATAATTTCAAGACTTGCAAGCCATATGATTTACAGCTTATCACTTCAGACCTCTGAACATTGCTCTGTTTATCAATTAATTAAGGCTAATAAACTCTGCTTGTTGTCACCTATTACAAAACATTGCTTTAGTAGTAATACAAGAGGTGTTTGTTTATACTGTCATACAAATATCAGGAAAGTAAATGATCCATTTTCTTTTCTTACAGAGTACAGCATTCATATTGAGAAAACTCGCCTATCAACAGTCAAATACATTTCTTAAACGCTTCTGGGATTCAAAGATTTCTCTATAGTCTCAGAAAGACCGGCTACTAATTTTCTTTAAAATCACTTATTATAGTCATGAGCGTTGACGAAGCAAAGCTATTTAAAATATTGTGTTTGTTTTCTCTTCAAGATTTTTTCTCCCAAACTGAAGAAAATATTTGGCTCATCTCAGAGTAGGGTGAATGATCATCTATTCTTAAATTTATCATTCATGATGAAAACATACACTGGGAAATCATTTTCATACACTTAAATAAAAAATAGGTGGGCCAACAGTTAAATTCTATATCAACAAATATACTTTAAAATGCACACTAACATTCAGAATATATAAACAAGCATTAAAGACTTACTACCTGTACT
Organism: Dipodomys ordii; assembly: GCF_000151885.1. Lineage (NCBI taxonomy): Eukaryota > Metazoa > Chordata > Mammalia > Rodentia > Heteromyidae > Dipodomys > Dipodomys ordii. The sequence goes on from NW_012267269.1 coordinate 9,643,168, forward strand.
CTTCCCCAGACTAATATGAGCAGTGAAAGCCAACGTCCACTTTTACATGATGCAGCAAGACTGATCAGTTTTCCAGTCTTTTCTTTTTTTTTTAGTAAGTTTTTTTATTGTAAAAATACCTTATAGAGGGATTACAGTTACATGACAAGGTAATGAGTACATTTCCTATCAAGCATTGTTGCCTCCTGCTTTGGTTTTCCCCTACCATTTCTTCCCTCCCACCTCCATAACTACACTCTCCCCTCCCCCCAATCCCTGCCTAACTTGTAAAGTTCGTTTTTCAACATAGTGTATTGTACATCTCATTGTTACAATGGGTCAACCTGTATCCCTATTTAAACATTTTGTTTTTTTTCCCTTCCCCTCCCCATATTAGACCCCCATGTTTATTGCAGAATTATTTACTATAGCTAAGATATGGAACCAACCCAGATGCCCCTCAGTAGATGAATGGATCAAGAAAATGTGATATATACATATATGTGTGTGTGTTATAGATATGGAATTCTATGCCTTCATCAGAAAGAATGACATCGCCTCATTTATTAGAAAATAGAAAACCTTGGAAAAAATTATATTAAGTGAAGAAAGTCAGGCCCAAAGAAACATAGGTCCCATTGTTTCCCTTATTTGCAACTAGTATATGTCTGGGACAAGCAGAACAGGTCAAAAGCTATGTACATATGACCAGATAAGGTGATGTTAAGCAAAATGAACCCCAAGATAGGGACACACATGGTTTTTTCTTTTTTGCTATTGTTTCTAACATATTTATAATGTACCATGTGATTTTTTTGTTGCTTTGTATATTTCTCTAGTCTTTTTTATTTTCTTCCATCTTCTTTCTCATGTTCCCTTTTCCAAATTCCTGGAGACCTGTCAGCGGATAACAATGGGATCTGATCTAGCTCCCTTTTTGTCTCTATACATTTACTTTCAGACAGATTCCTTTTTACCGATTTCTTTGTCCATAACTTCAACAATTTTTTTAAAAAATTGATAAAATGCAGATTTTTAGTTTACATCTGGAAAAAAATAATTAGTCAAGGAAATATCTAAGAGTAGAGAATTTAAATTAATAAATTGGAAGTTGAAAAGTATCTTTTTCAAAGGTAGTCAGTGGTAAGAAGGGGAGCAATATGTATAATGAAATATCTAGTGAATTTTTCTATAGCTACTGGGAAGCAAAGTGAGGGAACAGAAGTTAATATTGAAGGATTGTGCAGTTATGAGAATAAAGAGGAAGAGATAAATATTTTCATGACAGAATCAACATACACACAAAATGAAAGGGAAGGGAAACAAAGATCAAAGACTTAAAAGAATTTGTTTTCTTTTTACAGTAAATATAACCTTAAAATGTCCATTCACATGAGTGGCTAACAAATGAACAGCCATTTTAAACCACATTTTTTCCTATTAGATAGAAGAGAGAGAGAGAGAGAGAGAGAGAGAGAGAGAGATTCACAGCCCATTATGGTCTTACAGTTGAGCAAAGTTCTGAGTATTGCCAACCAGTATACATCTAGTGGCCATTCATTGTGTCACTAAATGCCTTTTGTGGGGACTGGTGTTTCTCAAATTTTTTATTTCGTTTAAGCTTTGAGGGCACAAAGACTTGGATCTTCTTAAATAATGCAACTAGTGCAATCTCCTAGACAAATGGCAAATTAATCAGTCTCTAAATCCCTGTTTTTTGAAGACTTGTGCATTTTAAAGAAGACGAAGTAATTGTTTAGTGACTTGGTGGCATTGATTTTCATTATAGATGGTGTTGGCTGGGTCTGTGTCAGGTCATCAGGGAGAGATGGCCTCTGCATAGCTAAATAAAATGGGCAGAAAGGCATTTCTTATTTCATATTCACAAGATATTTTACATGACCTTTCTTTATGAGCAGCTTTGACCATTTGCATGAATTTTAGGAAATGATAAAAAAAATCTGTCCACACAGATATCAACCAAGTATTTGATAGTGCAAAATATTCTCTACCTGACAAAATTTCAAAAGAAGGACAAATCAGGAACAATGAACAAAATGATTTAAAATACTCTATTGAACTCAATAGAGAATTTCATGCCTATGGTTGAACATGCTTAGAATAAAACAGTCAAATCAAGTGAATATTACATGCTTCAGCTGAGCAGAAGACCACAAGTTTTAGGGATTTTCTTAGTTTCATTTAGGTTAGGCTGTCTGCTGTTTTATTCTGGTTTAACTGGAAATTTCACCTACTGTACTGACTTGGTTACACTTCTTGTTAATCTCAAGATAGCTATCTTTCCTGATATTCTCTCAAGTTTCTCAGACATTTGACTTGGATATGAGACTCTAGCATTTATACCACATTTCCCTTATCCTCCTGTACTTTGAGGAAAGGTTGGTTAAACATTGCTTTTGATTCATTTTTTTTCTTTTCAGTGTAACCAAACTTATTTATTTATTCACAATCCCTATTTTATTCGCTGTGTATATCCTGGCATCCAGACTCTGTAAATAAAGGAATGTGTCTCAGAGGCTTCAATTATTTGAAATGAAATCCACAATTTTTGTGCTTCATGACTTTTGATTTTTTTTACATGAAATCACACAGTTGTCATATTGTGACTATTCATTGATTACTCTGGAGAAATGACTTTGTGAAGATTTTTTGTCTTGATTTCTTTTAGATAAATGCCACAGCAATTCCTACTTTTAATGATAACTAAATGATTTGAGTCAATGAGCTGTTATAGAGCTTAGAAAGAGAAGAGCTTTACTTTATTGAAATTAAGAGTTGGTGAGTGGTTTTTGCTTTCAATGTATTTGAAAAATATTTCTGAATATAGTGAATATATTAATTAAAGGCACAAGAAGAATACTTACAGATTTATAAATGATTCTTGTCAGACAGAATGTTACTATATTAGAAAAAATGTGGCAGATAATTTAAGAGTCTACAAAAGGTTTTTGGCTTATTGGTGAAATATGACTTGTATAGACTTGAAGCAATGTCAAGTTTAGGAGACCATTAATCGTTCTTGATGCTTCTCTGTCCACAACAGAGGAATACTATTCCTGCAATATCAAGCAACAGTTGATGTTGTTCATCAGATCAATTGTATAATAACAATATTATCTGTCTTTTGAATGTTACATTTTAGAAAGGAACACTTTGAAATACCTATCTGAAATTTCTAATCCTCAATATATTGTAAGTTAATACTAATATTTTTGTGACAACAGACAATTTTTCTGTAAGAATCATTGATCAACATATTGCAGGGAACTTTTCAACTCTGAGAATTTGGATTCTTATGACTTCATTGAGGGTGAGGCTGGTCTCTAATTTTACTTACTGCTAATTTATTTGTTCATCACACATTCACACATTCACATTTTACCCTTGTGTTTAACATTATAACTTTGTTCTGCATAGGTTAAAAAACTCTGTCTTATATAAAACCATTTATCAGGAATATTCTCTGAAAAATCTTTGTAATAGTATGACATCAAAAATACTTGATAGTAATATTGGTGTTTTGGGTGTATCTGATAGTGACATTTCAATGCAAAATTATTTAGCATTTGTCTTCTACTTGAAGGATATCTTACAATAATATGTAATAAGTGCATTAAGGACAATATTCAAAATGAATCTTTGCCCAAATAGATCCTTGGTTCTGCTGGTACTAGGGCTTGAACTCCAGGCTTTGTGTTCTTGCTAACCTTGTTCACTCTGCAGGTGCTGCAGGTGGCTCATGCTATCTGGAAATAACTTACCGATTGATTGGAGACAGAATCTGGCAGGTGTTTTCCCCTCTATACTGGTATCTAAGTGCTGTCCCCCAAATATCATCCTCTTGAGTAGCTAAGATTATAGATGTGCCACAATGGAGCTCAGGTCCTTCATTGTTTTTGGCTTTAAAAAAGCTATTCAGAATGTGAATAAAGAAGGAGGGATAGAAGGATGAAGGGAGGACAGAAAGAAAAATCGAGGGAGACAGATGACAGATAGTCAGAGACAGGGAGATAAGAAAAAAATTAAAAAAAAACATATACATTTGAACATTAAAGTTCCCTCAAGAGAGAATTGGAGACAGGGAAATACTTGTATTCTTCCTCATGGGATTTAGTCTATCAGAACTTCTGAGACAAGTTTATTAGTATGGATTTGAAGAAAATGAAAGTGCAGATTCACTCAGGGCAACCTCTATGGAGGGAGAGGCCACCAGTTTGGGGGAACTGTCCATTGCTGTTGTGCTGAAATTATGGGTAGGTTGAGAATGGAGAAGTGGGAATGGAACAGAAAGTATATTCTACACCAAATCTTAGCATGACATTCATGCTTACAGTTTCAAAAGCAGAAGCATAAAATAAAAATGTAGAGATGAAAATCATTATTCTGCTTTGTATTTGGGTTAGGTACACATATTCTGGAAAACATATGTAGTTACTTAAAATGGAGTTAGTTGAGTTAAAGTTCATTGATCTACTGAAAGCATCCCACAGGACTGCTAACAAATGCATGCTGATGTTTTAGTGCAAAGGACAGTATCCTATTTTTCTAAATAAACTCTGCATTTCGACATTTTTGCTGAAATAACCCTCATAAGTCTATTGGTTTTTCATTACTATTGTAATATCTTTTTGGGTTGCCTAAGTGTAATACTCTTGTAGATAATCAATGTCAAAGAAACAAACCCACAATATTATGGACTATAAAACACCTCTGTGATAACATCAAAGCTATTTTATTGCAGAGTTCTAATGGATTTATTTTCATGAAATCTTGCAAAATGAAAATGGTATTTTTCAACAAGCAAAGAAACAATTACTGAAACTCTGTGTTGAAACAGGAGCTCTTTATAGAACATGTTAATGTTTTATCTCCTTGTTTGGAATATATACCCTCTTCAAGTCAATGTGTTGTCAAAGTCAAACAAAATTTCCAATAGAAAATCTCCAATAAAGAGAATTTTAATGAGAAAGTAAAGACAATGGAGGTCTGGTGCCTGTGACTCATGACTATAATCTTACCTACCTGAGAGGCTGAAAGGGGAAGATCACTATTAAGGTCCACCAGCAGATGTTTACAAGATCTTTTCTCAACCCATAGCTAGGTGTAGCTACATACCACTGTCATGTAAAACTATGTAGGAGGCTGAGAATAGGACAATCACAATTCCAGGCCAAGACTAATCAAGAAAATCTGTAAAAATTCACGGAGTGATGGTAAGCATAGTGACATGTGCAATAAATAGCAAAAGCCTAAAGTGGATGGGCCTTGGCTCAAGCACAGGCCTTGGCAGGAGGGGAGCCGCAAGGTTAAGAATAAATAGTGAAAGCCGGGCGCTGGTGGCTCACGCCTGTAATCCTAGCTACTCAGGAGGCTGAGATCTGAGGATCGTGGTTCAAAGCCAGCCCGGGCAGGAGAGACTGTGAGACTCCTATCTCCAATAAACCACCAGAAAACCGGAAGTGGCGCTGTAGCTCAAGTGGTAGAGCGCTCGCCTTGAGCTGAAGAGCTGAGGGACAGCGCCCAGGCCCAGAGTTCAAGCCCCACGACCTACAAAAAAAAAAAAAAAAAGAATAAGTAGTGAAAAACTGGGCTAGTGTGACCTGGTGTAGAGCCTCAGATAGCAGGTGCAAGGCTGTGAGTTCAAACCATAGCACTTACCAAAAAAAGTAAAAGGTGAAGGGAGAGGGACAGGGAAACAGGGAGGGAGGGAGGGAGACAGGGTGTATGTGATTTAGTGAGTAGGAAGGAAGGAGGGAGGGATGGAGGGAGGGAAGGAAGGAAGAGAGGGAGGGAGTGAGGGAAAGAAGGAAAGTAGAAGGTAATATGGAAGGGAGGCAAGAAGGGAGGCAGGAAGGAAGGGGAGAAGGAAGGAAGGAAGGAAGAAAGGGAGGGAGGGAGGGATGAGACTAGAACTTAGGTACACAACACTCATAAATAGGCTGGGAAGACTTCTAGTATATATTTGGAGAACAAATAAAATACTGTTGAATTAAGACAGAGAAATCTAGGGAAGATATTTTGAATGAAAGTTCATCAGCAGTGTTGGTGCTGTGGGAATGAGCATGTTGAGTGACAAGTGTGGCAGTTCCCACTACGTAGGGATACTTAAGGTCAGATTTTGCCATTCATATTCAGTTGCTGAATACAGTATTTTGAAAATAGGTGAGACCTGTTTTATGTCGGGATGGAAAGAAGAAAAATTGGGTAGCTTTCTTCATCTTCTCTGCCAAGGAAACTTTGTTCTTCCTCTTCTTTGCTTTTTAAGCACCTAAATAAATCCTTTCTATATTTGTGGAGTTCATTATGATAGGCAGAGTCTACTCTCTATTATTTAAACAAAGAGATATTTGTTTGCTCAGCTTCCTTTTTAACAGTCTGAGCGTGTGCATCAGAAATGGTGGAGGCAGCCATGCAAATATTGTGCATCCTCCCTTCCGACAGCAGGGGGCAGCGAGAGGAGCGGTAGCATCTTTTGGCACTCTGTGGCATTTAATACTGTTAGCAGAGCCTGAGGTAATTACAGACATGTTACTCAGCCTGCCTTAAATTCTTGCCTTTACAGGACTGTTACTCATTAACTTTTCTGGCAGTTCTGTGAGTAACGAATACTTCTAATTAATATTCTTTTATATTTTCACCCAAATTGTAGATTCAGTGGCCAGAAAGTGAGAACCAGAACAGATTGAACTGAAAGGGTCTTGGCTATCTGGCATTTACTTGGTGTTTTTCTCATATGGGTACATCAATACGAGAGGGAATGTCAAATACACCTGCCAGTCTTCTTCCTGTTCTTTCTTACTATCAGGTGTACATTTCAGATTTTGTAAACTACCTGTTTGTGGACTCCAATTTTAGACATGGGTATTTATATCTAGTTGCTACCATCAATCTTTAGCAGATACTATTAAAGATTACCTTTTGCTGTACATTTAATACAGAGGACCAAATTAAAATAAATGTATAAATATTTGGCTATTACATGCATTAGTGCTACCAGCCTTTATTGGAGGAACAAAATGGAAATTAGAAGAAACAAATGCCCAACAGACTAACTTCCTCAGTTAATAGTTACTAAATTCTGCTGGGCACGGGTGGCTCACGTCTGTAATCCTAGTAACTCAGGAGGCTGAGATCTGAAGATCAAGCTTCAAAGTCATCCCCGGCAGGAAAGTCCTTGAAACTCTTTCCCTCTATAATAAACTTCTAGAAAACTGGAAGTGATATTGTGACTCAAGCGGTAGCGCGCTCACCTTGAGCTGAAGAGCTGAGAGATAGCACCTAGGCCCAGTTCAAGCCCCATGACCAACAAACAAACAAAAAAGTTACTGAATTCTGTTTGTGAAGTGCTATATTAAATTAATTCTGTTAATTAATACCATTTGATCTAATCCTTATGAGAAAGATATTATCTCCACTTTATTAGTAAACCCTTAAATACTATTCATAGAGCAGGATTTGAGTCAAAGACCCTGTACCTTTGAAACCTGAACTGGAAAATATACTCACTGGGTACTTCTAGCTTACCTGTCATCCTTAACTTCCAACCAGGTGACTCCTTCAGAGCTCAAAGTACTTTCTTTGTTGCATCAAGATATTGTATTCTATTAAGATAAAATCAATTTTGCCTTTTCCTGGTGATATCATGTAATTGCAATAATTTTTATTGTTTTTATTGGGTCAGTAATTTCTCAAACCAAATAAACTATCCTCCATCCCAGTGTGCACAAGTAATTCCTATTCAAATCTAAATAACTTCTTTGGTCTATTACCAGTGAAGACAATGAAGGTCACAATGAAGATTACACATTGCATCAAATTAATATACCAAGTGCTAAAATATAATGAACATTAATGCTAACTTATACGTTGAAACAAACCACTACATGCCCATGTTAAATATCTTACTGAAAGTGAAGAGAAATTATGAAAATATTCTTGTATCTTCTCTCTTTGAATGTCCTCTATTGACATGACACAAAGAGTGAAGTTTTAGCTATCCAGAAAGATTCTAATTCAATTTACTTTCACAAGAAATTATATAGTAATTAAATATGTTATTTTATGTATTTATTTTTGTCTGTCCTAGGGATTGAACTGGGGGTTTAGGCACTGTTCCTAAGCTCTTTTGCTCAAGTTTAGCACTCTCTCACTTTGAGCCACAGGGCAACATCTAATTTTCTGGTGGTTAATCAGATCTTTGAGTCATGGACTTTCCTGCTGGAGCTGACTTAGAAACAAAATCCTGAGATTGTGGTGGTTAGGATTACAGGCATGAGTCTGGCATCAAACATGTTATTCAGAAAATTCTTCAAAAACCTAAATGTAAGAGATACTATAGGCTAAAATAGAATTTCTTTAAAAATTTGAAATACTATTTGTAAACTAGAAGTAATATAAAATATGCAAAAAGTCTTAACATTTGGATGGCATAAACTCTGATCAACTGTTATTGAAGAAACTGTCAAAAATTGGTAAGATGTCAAGTAAGAAAAAATGTGACAACACAGATGGAATCTTACAATGACTTTCGTAAGGGGATAGTAAAATAGAGAGACTGACAAATCCCAAAAGGCTATTCATTCCCAGTGTGAACACACTTATCTGTAACGGCCTTATATATTACACTATATAGAGAACACCAGAATAATCCACTAAACAGTCCTATATTCACCCTCTGAGAAGATATGTCATTCTACTTTCAGGTAAATGAGGTTTAACAAACCCATTTCCAGATTGACTTTGCTACATGTTATTGAGGTAAATATATGAAATGAAAGACAAAGGCAGTAGACATAACTGTTGTTACTGGAAGACAATGATAGTTCATATGATAGTTCACTAAATAGCTTTTTTTGAAACCCATACATGCTATACTATAATAAAAAATACAAAAATATTCTTAAATTTATACGTGGGCAAATATCACGGAGATACCAGGTTGGAAATATGACATATTTTCATCACATACTTTTAAAGAAAACATATTTCTGGTTATTTAAATCAACAAGATTAAAATTTGACTGTAGCAAAATTTACTGCACCACTGTCATATTTAAGAGATGGATTGCTGACACCAAAGTATTAGTTTCAACTTCAAAATAGTAAACATTAATGAATACTCATTAAAATAAAATATATTGTTATAGCAGATAGACAGAACTTCAGTTTGGTATGGATAAACACAGAGTTGGAAAAGAAACTAATTCTATATTTCTAAAAGTAAGTTTATATATAGTTTATTACATAGTTACCTTGAATAGAATAAACATGCAACCCAGATGCCCCTCAGTAGATGAATGGATCAAGAAAATGTGGTGTATGTGTGTGTGTGTGTGTATAAAATGGAATTCTATGCCTCCATCAGAAAGAATGACATTGCCCCATTTGTTAGGAAATGGAGAGACTTGGAAAAAATTATATTAAGTGAAGGAAGCCAGGCCCAAAGAAACAGAGGTTCCATGGTTTCCCTTATTTGCAATAACTAGTATATGTTGGAGACAAGCAGAAACGGTCAGATAAGTTGATGTTAGGTAAAATGAACCCCAAGATAAGTATTCAAATGTTTTTTGCTTTCTTTTTTTTAATTTAATTTAATTTTATTAGTGAACATACTGTACAGAGGGGATACAATTACATGGGCAGGATAATGCGTACATTTCTTACCAAGCATTGCAGTCTCCTCCTTTGTTTACCCTTCACATCCCTTCCCAGCCTCTCCCCTCCCCTCAATCCCAATCCTTCTCCTTCCCCCCTTCCCTCCCCCCTCCCCACCGACATTGTAAAGCTCATTTTGGACATGACTACTTGTACTTCTCATTGTTATCCTTAAACAACTAGTTTTTCCCCATCTCCTCCACAAGTTATACTGACATCAAATATAGTGAAAGCAGGGGTTATACTGTGGGGGAGGGACATACAAAGCAACAGAGATAATC
>NW_012267269.1:9653417-9705892 GCF_000151885.1 Dipodomys ordii
GGAAGGGGAAACAAAGGAGGAGGCAACAATGCTTGATAAGAAATGTACTCATTACCTTGCTCATGTAATTGTAACCCTTCTGTATGGTATTTTCACAATAAAAAACTTATTAATTAAAAAAAGAATAACCATGGCTGAAACAATATAAAATGTGCAAATGGTAACAATGACTCTGTCCTTGGCATTCTGCCATTTCTGCCCTTATTTGTATGTGTGTCTTACAAACAATTTATTGTAGTTGTGAGTTTTTTTTCAATATGCGTGCACTTGGCTTATGTCAAAGCCATGTACCCTTTTATAAATGAGCACCTTCTAAAAATCCCTTTGCTTTATCTCTGCTCTGGTGTGTATATGGAGGCATCACAGAATGTTCTGGGATAGAGATTGACCTCCAGCAGGTAGCAAGTAAGCTATGGATCATGGAGTTACCTAAAAATGTTGCCCTTGGAACTTTCTTAGCAGTTTGTTCAGAATCATTTGTCAGAACAGTGTTCAAACAAGTATATCTCTGAAGAAAGTTCTGGATGATTTCAATCCATCACTATCGTGGATCAGCTTATGACTCTACATTCTTGTAAGGTCTTCCATTTATTCTATAATTATTTAATATTCACTCTGAGTTTTCTATGAGGACAATCACCATCTTCCTCTCTAATGCAAACTAGGTTTATCAAATCATTAACATTTAGTACAGTGAATAGATGAATGACTGAATGAAATTATTTTACTTGACAAGCTCATATTTAATTATTGACCATGTTAATAAATATATTTTAAATTAATAACCATTAATTTTTATAGGAGTGTCAATTCAATATGCAATGCAGTATATATTAATGAAATGTAGGCTTGAGTGAGTTACATCTCAAGCACTTGGTTTCTGATTTACTGAATCACTTGTAGTATAGCTTCTATTGTCCCAATCTGAAAATATATGCTTAGATTACTTTTAGAAAGGGAAGTTTTCTAATATTAAGACTGACTATATCTGCACATAAGTTATCCATGAAGGTATAAAGAATATATTCTGCATTGTGTGAAATATTTATGTAGTTTTGTTTTGATTTAGAGTTCAAAATAACACCTCTTACCTAAAAGGAAACTAAGAAGAGACAATTACTTCTTGGCTAAAAATACTAATTCAAACAGTTGACTTACTGTTTTAGCGCTGCCATGTTTACCTATGTGAAATATCCCAAATCTTCCTGGGATATCAGTTTGATCATCTCGATAATTAAGAGTACTGTAAGTTGAGTCTGAAATGTTCATAGAAGACTCATGTAAAGCTTCATTGCCAACCGATAAACTATGGAGAAGTGATCAGATTCTGAGGGCTTTGATATAATGAAATTTTGTAACAATAAGACATAGAAGATACCATGTTGACTACAAACTTTACAATTTGGAGGAGTTAGGGAGGTGAGGAGGGAAGGGATGGTAGGGGAAAAACAAAGGCGGGGATAACAATGCCACATAGGAAATGTGCTCATTACTTTACTCATGTAACTGTAACCCCTCTGTATCTTTACAATAAAAATATTTAAAAAATAGTCCATTAATAGATTCATAATTTAATGGAAGTAATACAAACTTTTGGAGGTATAGCCTAGGAAGAGGAATTAAATGTTGAGGTAATGTTCGTGGGGGCCTGTATATTGTCCCTGGCCTCTTCCATTTTTGCTCTGCTTCTTGGCTTCCTCCCCTAATATAATGTGTTTGTGGAAGGCCCAAAGCAATGGAGCCATGGAGCCAAACAGCCTGGGATAAAACTTCTGAGGCTGCAAGCCCAAATAAACCCTTCCTCCCTTAAGTAATTTATCTCAGGTATTCTGAAAATGTAACAGGAAAGAGAATGTAAGAACCTGCTTCATACAGCTGTGCCTGTCAACTGCATTAAAGCAGATGAAATGCTTAACAATAGATAGTTTTGAACAATATTTAAAAGTCATTAATTGTTTTCACTAGAGACACAAAACTGGATATAACTCATCTTTTATAACTACTATTATCATCTTCGTATTTTATGTAGCATTTTTCAATAATACTCCTTTGGGGTTTAGCTTTTATAAATAGAATGACAAAAATTGATGGTAGAAGACATTGGCATGAGGAATGTGAAGTTATGTTTTACAGCAGAATGATGATCTGATGACACTTTAATTATGTAGTTGCGATTCTCTATTTTCTAGATATCTGAAAAGCAAGAAAATATAGTAATAGTAAAAATAATAACATCAACAATTAAAACATGCTATCTTTACTCAAATAAAGAATTTAATTCACCAGGGATTTGCTCCTTTTAACTAGCTCATACCAATATCTTCTCATCTTCCCCCCAGAAGAATTTGTTTCTCTCTTCAACTAGTCTTGAAGAAGCTCCTTTCAAGTCTGGTAGCTACCTTTCAAGTCTTCATATAGGGCTCCTGTAGAGTATTCTGGGAAAGCTCACTGAATGCTTATTCACCAGTTATAATGACAATATTTTTACAAAAGGAATAATTTACATTTTCAACAATATACAAAGCATTTATAATTTATAATTATAATTTACAATTTATATTTATAGCTCCAGGATTAAAATAGCTTGTGACTATATATGAAGGTGTGATTTTGTAAGCAAAAGCTGTCAATAATTTATGATACTGTAAGGATCAGAGCATTGTACCTAGGCCAGTAGGTGATGAGAATAGGTTGGGGTAGAAATGACACCTAGAAAAAATTACCAGATGTGAATATATTGGCTTTTTCTCAGTGAATTTGGGGAACTTATACTGGTAGAGAAAATCCCTGAAATAAGCCATTTTTGCATAAGACAAATGAACATGTTCATATCATAAAAGTTAGAATTTTATAAACAAGTGATTGTTGCCTGAGTGGATAAGCCAGCTACCTGGTTCAGGATCATTAGTCTCCATATTGTGTCTCAGTAATGTAGGACACACTACAGAAGATTCAAGAACCTCCTATTAGCCCTAACACTGGTCACTCAGGAGGCTGAGATCTGAAGATCTCAGTTCAGAGTCAGTCCAGACAGAAAAGTCCATGAGATTCTTGTCTCTAGTAAACTACTCAGAATAAGCCAGAAATGTTGCTGTGGCTCAAGTGGTAGAGCTTTAGCTTTGAGTCATATAAAGCTCTCAGGGACAGGGCTTAGGCCATGAGTTTAAGCCTGAGGACCAGCACACACACATACATGCCCCCCCCCCAGAAGAACTTAGTGTTAGACAGGTAATATAGCTGTGTTTACACTTTTATAAAAGGATAGTCTGTTTGTGAATAACACCCATATTTTATAAACTACTTTTTCCACCCGAACTTGCCTGTGTGCGATTTGAGGCTACATGTGGGTCAGCCCTTCCTTATATTCCATATTTATTTTTCTGTCATTTGACATGACAAAAATTTGTCATTAGTACTAGACTACAGAGACAAGATAATGGTTTGTCATTCTAAAAGGAAACATCTCCAGAGCTTTGTCTATGGGAGATGAGATTCCTGTCACAACATTCTATTCTGTAGGATTAATCTCTTAAATATGTTAGGATACTTCCATTTATAGAACTCTCTTGTGACTTTTAAGAAGATCCTGGCAAATGGATTGATACAATTTTTCTGTGGCTTAATGTTGGAGCTAGAAAAAGCTGAATTTGGTTTCCTGTATTTGCCTGAGTTGTATAAGCATAAATTGACTTCTAAGATACCCACAATATTTCCTTTGGAATTTGCCTTGCCCATGACGAATGAAAAGGAACTGATAAAACAATAGCCATTGATAATACAGTTTTGAAATGTGAATGTTTATTTTCCAGAATTATTGAGTGATACACCTCATCTGTTTAGGACAGTACTGTCTGGAGACATACATTGTTATCTTTATTTGAACAATCACTACAGCAGATAATGTAGAAAATAACAAAATTCATAATTCCAGGAACAAGGAGAAGTTATTCTAATTGGTTAAGAGACTTCTGTTCTTACCAACAAAATAGTGCCCTTTCCACAATAAATATTCCTTACAATTACTTTATTGCAACACAGCATTAATGCTTTTGCGTTTTCTTTTTAATTAAGTAAAAGTCTATACAAAAAAATTGATCAACATCAATGATAACTTTATCAAGCAAAACAGAGGAATAGAAAACATTTAAGAGAATCAGTTGTCAATCATTTTATAAAATTTCAGATTTTATAAACAAGGTAAAATTTACTTCCATTCATCATGGTTCAATTTGTGAAAATATTGCATTCTTACTGAAAACAGGACTTTTGGGAAAATAAAAAGGAACAGCTATATTAAGATATCAGAAACAGGCAAAATAGGGGAACTGAAACCTGAGCTTTTTACCAAGAAAAATTCTAGGGACAGAGAAAAACTTCAATAGGACAGAGCAGTGGTGTTCAGCTGAGTACACTTGAGTCAAAGTGCAGTCAAACAGATGTTGTGATTTTCAGAAAAGCTGTTGAGATGAAGGAGTTGGGCAAAAAAACATATTCAGAACCATCATCAATGTCCATGTGGGACTATTGCTATTCAACAAGCACACCCATATGTTAAAATGGAATGTCAGTACACAGGATAATTAAAAGCTGTAAAATACAATTGCCCAAGGATATAGACAGGGATTTTCAAGTATTTACCAGAGTCAAACAAATTTGCTGTTTTCTAAGGAAGCAGGTGCTTTGGACAGGTCATGGTGTTTCTGGCAACTACAATAGCACAGTATACCAAAGATAGATACTAAAATGTATAAAGCAGATCTCAGAGGGAATCAAGCGTTCTTCATTTCACCATCTCAAAAATAATGAAACACTTCTTAAAGAATAACAATGAAATCTAGACAATTGTATTCCACTATTATTTACAATGTGAAGTATATTAAAATATTGATAAAATACTTCCTTGACCTAGCACAGTGCATTAGTTAAAAATATGCATCCAGTATTATATGGATAATGAAAGAATGAAGTTCTTACATTAAGATTGGGTATTTAGCAACAATATCTGTTTTCAATCATGCTCATTTAAAGATCTCTTAGATATTCCAGTGATTACTCTAATAAGCTAAATAAAGAATTTAGAGATTAAATATAATGAGTAAATTGTCTTTATTTGCCAATAACATTGTAATAATTTAGGTAGGAGACATTTAGTAGTCTATACATAAAGCAATTATAATGAATAAAGGAATTAATGAATGTTAATGAGCTTATGGAGAATGAGAACCTTCAACAATGGTCATAGTAGACTAATTATAATATTACTGTATGGGAACTAACCAAATAGGCATCAACAGGAAAATAGGTAAACAAAGCAGATCTAGGATGGAATATATATGAGCAACAGAAACTTTTCTAAAGTAGAGTATGATTTTACAAAGAGTATGATATTACTATATCACATTCCTAAGAAAGACAAATCTATATAGAACGGAGGGAAATTGTGGTATCTTGAAACTAGTGACAATAGATAGACCTGAGAGAATATGGAAACGTTCTAATCATTGGTTGTGTTAAAAAAAATGTTCTATCTGTGGATTGTTTAATAAAGTAACATCCATAACAATAAAACAAATTTCAATGCAAAAGGAAGTCTTCCAAAGTCGAGAACATTCATCACAAAAGAATAATCAATTTAAATAAATGAAGACCTGCTGCCTACCTTAAGAATTTTTATTAGAAACTTAGTGATAGAGGTTAATGGAGACAAAGGCTAAAGAAATCTCTGAACCTAGATTATGTGTTTTCATATTTCTTTTATTACAACATTATTGGAAATGCAACTCAGCATGCCTGGACAGCACCTTCTTCTCAGGAAGACTTTTAATTACTACTTACAGAAAAATGGAACATTATTCAAACACAGATGTAATAAACAAGAGACATTAGCACTTGCTTAGTAATATGCTGATAATAAATTGGTCTTAATCAGAAAAATAAAAATAAACTTCAAGAAAAATTTAACATAAAAGCTCAACAAATTCCAAATATATAAAAATGATGAGTAACATAAACAAATGACTAAATATAATGAATTGTGGTACATCCATATACTGGAAAATTATTTAATAATAAAAGAAAATTACTATTGTTACATGCAAAAATATGAATGGATCTCAAAGTCCATATGTTAAGGGAAGGAAAAGAAACAGGGAAATAAAATAATAGTTCTATTTGTAAGTACTTTGTGAAATAGAACTTGAAAACATGCAAATGAATTTGCAGTGACAGGAAGTATATCAGTAATTTTATGAAGTCAGGATTTGGAAAAATGTATCATAACATGGCATGAAGAAAATTTTGAAAGATAATAGAATGTGGTATGAATATCATAATAAAAATGTATCATATATTTGATTCAATAATAGATTTTGAGGCAGAACAATTTGTACACTTTAAACAAGTAAAATTTAATATAACTGAATGCTGTAGTTCAATGAAATTACAAAACAGCCTGCTACCAATGGCTCATCCTAGTTACACAGAACTAAAAACTGAGAACTAAAAAATTGTGATTCAAAGCTAGCCAGGACATGAAAGTCAGTGAGACTTTTATCTCCAATTACCTACCCAAAAATATAAATAAAATAAAATCCTGAAGTGGAGAGCTGTGGTTACAATGATAAAGTGCTATCCTTGAGCAAAAACAAACAAACAAACAAAAACAACAACCAGGATTAGCATTAAAAAAGAAAGAACAATAAAAGCACAACCAAATAAATAAAAGAATAAAACAACCAAAGTTAGATTTTAGTTTAAAATGATTTGTTTTATTCATTTCTCTCACATATTCTAAGTTAAGTAAACAAGTTAATTGCTTATCAAAACAATCTATTGCTTCTGTTTGCTTTGGAGATGGAGAGCAGAGTTCTCTACATTCTGCAGGTTGGGAGGCATATTTTGTAGACATTAAGATCAGAATATAATAAGCACATTGTAAATGTATTAATTACCCAAATGTAACTGATAGTAGTCTTTTCTTGGTAAAAAAAAGAAAAAGAAAAAAGTAAAGGCATATTTTTTTAAAGAGTTTTCCATTTTCTTTGGCTGGCTTTGAGGTTAGGCTGTTAATAATAAATCAAAGACTATAAATGTATACAAATATTTTAGCTCTCCTAATGCTCCAGTTATTTATCGCTCTATAACAAATGACCTCCAATTTCCTGGCATAAACAATAATAACCATTTGTTTCGCTTACACATTTGCAACTTGGGCAAGGTTCAGTGGCAACAAATCATGTGTGCCCCTCAGTGTCAGGAGGCCAGCTGACTAAGCTGTGCACATTGGAATCACAGGAAGATTTGCTCACTTCCAGTTTTGTAGCTGATGGTGGTGTCTGCTGGGGTTGTCACTCAGAATGGCTCCCTGTGGCTGCCTGGTACCCTCTGATGATGTTAGCTGCCACCGAGAGCAAGCATTTTGGAAAACTAAGAGGAAGTTATTAGTAATCACTTGCTGTGTCACAAATTACCCCATAACATAAAGGAGTAAAACAAGATTTATTGTCTCGCAGTTTCTGTGTGGGGATCTCGACAGGGCTTACTGTGACCTCCGTGTCAGGGTCTCTCACAGGTAGTAATCAAACAGTCCATTGGGTCTTTAATCTTCCTAAACTTTGACGAAGGAAGTTTCTGTTTTTGAGCTCACTCACTTAGCTATATAAATCCTGAATTAAGTGTGCCAGTGTTGTATATGATATGGTTAACTGCACCGGACACACTTTGATCAATAGTGAAAATTTTTGTCCTCCAAGTAGGCAATATTTGATAGACAACACCTACTTCAAATAACATTTCACAAAACCAATTTGATACTAAGTATGTTACGTATATTACACATTTCCTTTTTCCATTTAACCTTCAGAAAATCCTAGAGTTTATAATATAAGAAATAAGAAAATTGAGCCCCTAATTCAATGGCTTCTAAGTCAAATACCCAATAAGTTGAATATGAACTGACATTTATATTTTTCAGTGTCAAATTTTTCAAAACAACAACAAAAATTCCAGAAGTCTCGCTTACTTCATGAAATGCAACATTTTTCAAGTTTTTCCATTTTCTTACCAATAGTGCACTATTTTTCTTTCTGATGGAAACACACACCAAATTTTCTTGATCCAATTGTCCACTGAGGGGAATTTGCCTTGATTCCATATCTTGGCTGCAATGAACATGGTTGTCCTGGTTTCTTTAGTGTGGCCTTGTTTATGGCTTATTGGATTAATGCCCAGGAGTGGAATTCCTGTGTCATAGTGAAGCTCTATGCTTAGTGTCTGAGAAACTTCCATACTGCTTTCCTAAGCACAGTAAGCCAGAAGCAAAGAAACAAAGGCTGCATCATTTCCCTCATTCATGGTAATTAGAATATATCTATAAAGCTACACGTAAGCACAATGGATAATAAAAGACAAAAATTACACTTGAACATGATAAATTATGCAGAACTATAAACATTCATAGTGAGACCAAAGGAGGATATTTTTAGGAGAGTATAACAAAGGCTCAGTAGGTAAGTGTATATGATCATATAAAATGATGTTTATTGAAATGAAGTCCAAGATATGGAAACAAGAGGGGTTTCATTTTTGTTATTTTGCTTCCCCCCACTGTCTTCTGTCACTTCTGTTTTTGATTTCTATACCTTTTGTCTAATATATAAGTTTATTTGTTTGGAGGAGGGTAAGGGGCAATCAGAAATGGTGAACAAATGCAGCAGTGATACTCACAAGAAATATGTTCAAAATGAGTCCTACAACTTGCAGGGGTGAGGAGAAGGAAGGGAAAACTTGGAGAAAATGAGGGAAGAAGTGACATTGTTCTAAATGAAACATATTCATTACCTAACTTATGTAACTGTAACCCTTCTGTTCATCACCTTTACAATGAAAAAAAATCCAGAAGATGGGATAAATATTCATTTACTGAGTTAATTAGACAGTGATGTGGTGAGCATTTAATACTAACTACATAAAAAGTTGTACTGTGCTTGTTAGTATTATGCCCAACTTTGGTCCTCAGCTCCACCCAGAGCTGAGCTCCTCCTAGCCCTGGAGTTCCTGTCATATAGCTGGCCCCTCCCTCTCTCCACCCAGACCCACCTGAGCTCCCATCCACCTCACTTCCTACATGGAGATCCTCCTGCTACCAGGATAGTGAAGGGTGCTATGTGCACCCTCCCTGAGAGAAATATGGCTCCCCTAATAAGCCTTACAATGATCTTTCTCCTGTGCTTGCCTGCCTCTGTGTGGTCCCGTGGGATGAATGTGATGGATCCTTTCAGTACTGAGACTTAATTCCCTCTATATCTATTTGGGAAGTAAATATATTGTTTTCTTTTTTCCTTTTGTCTTGGCAAGGCAAAATTAATAACTTGCACACAGAAGGGTGTAACATCAGCCAAAATTCCAACATGCAAGCACACAGAGCAGGCAATCTGGTCTGGTATTTATTCCTAACACAACAGGCCCTGCCCCTCTGCTCAGATAGGTTGAGCTCAGGTTCACAATCTGCTTGTGATTGGCTAGTTTGAATGGGATAAAGTTTATTTACATAAGGTGACTTGGAAATAAGATTAACAATTCATAGGTAGTCTCAAAATATGCCCACACTCTCTGCTATTTCTTGATCAGTGTAGAACATGTCAAAATTCCATCTTGAAAAGAAGCCAATTTAAGACAAGACCTTACATTTTACAATTACTTTCTTAACCCAAATCATCTCCTCTTTTCCTTAACAGGAGCCAAGCTACCAGGCCAAAGCAGGGACTTTTAAGCCTTTGATAAAAAAAGACAACTTTAAGTTTGCCCATTGCACAATGCTGGAATCCATTTTGCTCTGATTTTCTTATAACATTTTTCTTTTCCCTCCAAGCCCTCAGAACATTTGCATAAGTATTATTTCATGTCTTTTCAATGTACAACATATTGCTGAGTATAGAAAGTATGGCAAAGAGGTGAGAGAATTCAAGGACATGAAGTTCACCATCTATAGGTTTTAGTTCTTTTAGTATCCTGACACTCACACAAACACACACTCTAGTACACAAACACAGACATGCATAAATACATATGTATTTATATGTATGTACATAGATATATGTGCACATAGGATAAGCAACTTTAAAACTGCTGAAAGTTTATGCAATGTCAGAACTCAGGAAACTGAGACAGGAAGAGCATGAGGTCAAGACCAGCTTGGGGTATACAGTAAAACATCTCAACAAACAAAACAAAACAAAACAGAACAAAATGAACATATCCACTAGCATCCTAATAATGAATAAACAAACAACTTGGTGAGAAAAAGTTTGTGTAGATGAGTAAATAGGTGATATTTCTCATATAAGTGTTTTAATTTTTAATATCTCAGTTTCTAGAACCAGTTTTCTCAGTGATTTAGCCTCTTCGCCTTATTCTAACCAGTGGCTATGTGCTCTACCTGAACTATGCAGGTTTGAGGCGACCCCTATAATAGTCCAAGAGGCACATTTCCCACAGGCAGATAGTGGATGCAATAACATCATTTTCTTTTGTTCAGGTCTAAATGGCTAAAAAAAATAGATATGAATGATAAAGTGCCAGTTCTGGGAGAAGACTGAAAGTAGGACTGTGTGTCTCTGTTTGCTTTATCTTGCTGCATTGTCACTGTCCTATGCCTGGGAAATGCATTGAACCTAATATCATGAAAGAGAGAGGGAAAAAAAAAACCTTGTCCAAATGTGCAGTGATTTTTCTAATTTGGGGAGGGGAATGGAAATAACAAAATGCTGAAACAAGGATACAGGTTGACTCATTGTAACAATGAAACATACAAGACACTATGTTGAAAACACACTTTACAACTTGCGGGGCAGGGCCTGGAGCAGTTGGGGGTAGAGGGAGGAGTTGGGTTGGTGAGGAGGAAAGGGATGGTAGAGGAAAAACAAAGGAGGGGGTATCAATCCTCGATAGGAAATGTACTCACTACCTTACTCATGTAACTGTAACTCCTCTGTATAGTAACCTTACAAAAATATTTTAAAAAATCAGTGAAACAAACAAAAAGAATGCAGTATCACCAATCTAGAACAGGTCAGGGCAGATGAATCATCCTAAGTTAAAGTCCTTTTAAGCATAGGGTTAAAAGCCATTATAGTAAATCACTGTAATTGAGAATTTACTAAATGGGATTATTGCAACAGCACCAGATGAATGTACATCTCAAAGACTCCTGAGAATTCTAAGCTTTTAAATCTATATGGATAGCTATATGGATATATATATATATATGCCTGAATATTTATGTACATATATATAGATACACCCATATTTTCATATATATTTTCAATATATTTGTATGTGTATATGTATATATATATATATATATATGTGTGTGTGTGTGTGTGTGTGTGTGTGTGTATGTGTATATGTGTTTGGATATATTGATATACAAAACTTCACACGTGCACATATGGAAATAAGTAAATATATAAGCAGAATATAATATTGGTCAAGCCAAATTCCACTACTTTGCTAAGGAAAAATCAATACTTTCAAGTGATATACATAGAACTTAATTTAATTTAATGTATGTACAAATGCATTATTGGGATTCTGAATGTTGATAACAAATATCATGCTCATATCAGAAACATTAGAGTGTATTGATTACCAATTCATTAGACAAGGTGATCTTAAGGATTCTTTAAGGTAACACAACTGAAAACTATTCCCAAGGTTTAAAAACTGAAACATTGGCAAAGAAGCACTAATTTGTTTCCATTTTATTTCTCATGCTGAAGATTTGTCACTCACCTACTTAGGAATTAAAAAAAAAAGACCATCAAAATCACAATTTTACTTTAGCAATATTCTGTAGAAACAACATTTAATATATAAAACACCTTAAACCTAGAGAGGTCTACTTAGTTTTCCCAGTCAAAGTGATATATTTACTGGGTGGAAATTCTGGGAATCTGGAATTGGGTAAACTGAATTGTATTTCTACTTCTCACTGTAGTATTTAATCCTCTTTCCCTCATTCTTATAGTTAAAATAAATGAGCCAGAACCATGATTCCATCTTACTCTTCCATTCTGGTGATAACTTTTAACATTTTTAAAAGAACTATTGAGTGGCATAAGCAATAGAATTGAAGATCGGGATTAAGCAGCTAAAATATACAGTTAACACAGTCTGTAAGGTGTTGTGCAAGTACACATGACCAGATTCACAGTAGAAATGTAAATCCTTATAAATTAACTAGCACAATAAGAAAATTCCCTAATCAAATATATGACTATATGACTCATATTTGATTTTCAACAAAATTGAAAAGTGCAAAGAAGTCTGTTTCATAATTCTGAGTTCCTTTATTTTCCAGATGTACTTCAAAGAAATATAGCTCCAGCTCCTCGTCATCCAGCAATTACCTATTAAAATAAATTAAAAATAAATACAAATAGTTGATATAAATATTCATTTGTTCTCTGGCCTATGCTTTTATCAACAGAAAAGTGTGTGCTTTTTTATTTTTAACATTTTCTGGCTATAAGATGCTTTACCAAGGACATAGCACTTTTAAATAATTTTGTTTCTAAGGTAAGGAAGTAGATGTTATGTTAATGAGCAGAGTGGCAAATGAAACAAGACAATAACAACACTACACACTTTCAGTTAAGTTCAAGTTCTGTTTTCTTTCTAGGTATAAAACTTTGGATATGAGACATTTCTTGATACCCAGTTTTCTGAAGAGTTAAATGCTTAGAAAAATACCTGGCCTACAGCATTCTTTCAGTAAATAGCCACCTCTTTTCCCCAAATACATCACATTGCAATTACTTTAAGAAATTTTTCGGATGGCCAAGTGCAAAAATAAGTATGAAATGTAAAACTATCTCTTGTTATGTGATGTTATATCCAAACTTACAGCAAAACAGAAAGACAAAATGAATATTAGAGACTTGAGGAAAGAGCTCTTGGCCAGCTATCTAACTTCTGTTATCAACTAGCTAAGTTACCTTGGATGAATTTCAGACCTTATTTCTACTGTAAGATGAGGTTTTCTAAATATAGTTGGAAATTTGGAAATATGATTTACATCAAGTGAGCTGTGAAATGTGTCCTATAATTCAAGCAAACCAGACATACCATTTTATGGTGGTATTTGCCTCCAGTTGAAATTGTAACAGGATACCCAATTATAACATTGTATATTATTAATAACAGATTTAAAGATTTCATTTTCACACACTTTGCCAAAGGATACCAGTAAATTAATATTAAAGATCAAAGTATTTTTCTTCTAGTCAGTACATTTAAGAACAATGTAAACTTTACATTGTTTTATGAAAAAATAAAATGTTGTGGTCAAGAAAGAAAATAAATGCACCATGAAACATTTCTACACCATATTTGGATTTTCCTTTTTTGATATTGTTGGAAGTGTTAATGTTATATACACTCATGAACTTCTGAAATATCGACTTGTTTATATTCACATTTTCTTTTAACATTTCAAAATTCACAAAGGAAGGGGCATTGCTTAAATGCTTATTTTTTTATAATTTATTTTATTTTATTTGTGAACATACTGTACAGAGGGGTTACAATTACATGGGCAGGAAAATGTGTACATTTCTTTTTTTTTAATTTAATTTAATTTTATTTGTGAACATACTGTACAGAGGAGTTACAATTACATGGGCAGGATAATGTGTACATTTCTTACCAAGCATTGCAGCCTCCTCCTTTGTTTATCCTTCACATCCCTTCCCAGCCTGCCCCCTCCCAGTCCCAATCCTTCCCCCCCTTCCCCCCCCACCAACATTGTAAAGCCGTTTTCGACATGACAACTTGTACTTCTCATTGTTGCAACAGGTCCACCTGTATCCTTAAACGACTTGTTTTTCCCCATCTCCACAAGTTATACTGACATCAAATATAGTGAAAGCAGGGATTATACTGTGAGAGAGGGACATACAAAGCAACAAAGAAATAATCTTATAAATGTGTTAGAAACAGTCACATGAAAGAAAAAAACATTTGAATACATATCTTAGGGTTCATTTCCCTAACATCACCTTATCTGACCTTTTCTGCGTGACTCAGTCATATACTAGATATCGCACATAAGGGAAACCATGGGATCTATGTTTCTTTGGGCCTGGCTTACTTCACTTAATATAATTTTTTCCAAGCCCTTCCATTTCCTAACAAATGGGGCAATGTCATCCTTTCTGATGGAGGCATAGAATTCCATTGTGTATATATACCACATTTTCTTGATCCATTCATCTACTGCGGAGCATCTGGGTTGGTTCCATATCTTAGCTATAGTAAATAGTACTGCAATAAACATAGTCGTGCTGGTAGCTTTAGTGTGATCTTGTTTGTAAACATTTGGGTAAATGCCCAAAGGTGGGATTGCTGGGTCATGGGGAGCTCTATGTGGAGTATTTTGAGGAATCTCCATACTACTTTCCAAAGTGGTTGAACAAGTCTACACTCCCACCAACAATGCAGTAAGGTTCCCTTCTGTCCACATCCCCTCCAGCATCTGTTGTTGTTAGAGTTCTTGATTTTTGCCATTCTAACTGTAGTGAGGTGGTATCTCAATGTCGTTTTGATTTGCATTTCTTTTATGGCTAGGGAGGTTGAGCATTTCTTCATCTGTCTATTGGCCATCTTTCTTTCCTCTTCAGAGAAGTTTCTCCTTAAATCTTTAGCCCACTGATTTATTAGGCAGTTGTTTCTTTGAAGATTTGTTGTTGGGGGATTTAATTTTTTGAGTTCCATGTATATTTTAGATATGAGACCCTTGTCCATTGTATGACTAGTGAAGATCTTCTCCCATTCTGTGGGCTTTCTATTGATCTTGCTAGCTATGTCCTTTGCCATGCAGAAGCTCTGCAATTTCATGCAATCCCATTTGTCCAACCTGTCTTTGATTTGTTGTGTTTCTGGGTCTCTATTAAGAAAATTTCGGCCTGTGCCAAGTAGACCTAGGGTTTCTCCTAATCCATCCTGTAACGTTTTCAGAGTGTCTGCTTTGACTCTAAGGTCTTTGATCCATTTGGAGTTGATTCTGGTGCTTGGCAATATATAAGGTAACTAGTCATTTTCTTAACTTGGTAGTTAGTTTAACAAGATGTATAGAGGCAAATAGATTCAAAGCTATATACTTTGTAATCAAGCAGAATATTAATTTAAAAATGTGTTTACTTCTATATTTTTAAATAAGTTTTTTATTGTGAATATTCTGTACATAAGGGTTACAGTTACATGAGCCTGGTAATGAGTACATTTCTCATCAAGCATTGTTGCCTCTTCCTTTGTTTTTCCCTTACCATCCCTTCCCTCCCATCTGCACAACTACACTCCCCCCACCCAGCCTAAATTGTAAAGTTTGTTTTTCGACCATTGCAACAAATATTTTTGAGTTAGCACACATCTGAGAGATGAGGTGCTTTTATTGTGATATTTCTACTCACATACACTAGTATAATTATAGTTCATTGTTTGGTAATCAGAATTGAAACCTATTTTTAGCAGTCACACTTTGGCCCTAAAGGCAAAGGGAGAACCAAGGACAAAATCTAATGCTCATGACTCACCCTATTTGATCTTTCTTTGACTAGGTTCCAGAGCCTAAGAGCAAAACCCACTATATTTATAGATCAATCTTCTGCTTCCCATCTCATAATCAATTTACCCACCACTGATTATTAGTATATGTTTACTGTCCCTTTTGTCTGAGTGAGCAAATACTTATTCGTGGCATGAATTTGGCAAATTAATTCATTCATGCATTTTCAATGACATAAACAGACATAATCTGTTAATGTGATTAAGAGTTAATCAACATTAATTTGTTCATTTTGGTTTAAATTTAACACATGCTATTTAGAAATTTTAGATTTTATATTATTATGTATTTATTTGTGTATGTGTGCAGGTCGTGAACCTGGAACTCAGGGCAAGGATGCTGTCCCTAAACTTTCTTGCTAAAGCATAGCACTCTTCACACAAGAGCTCCAGCTCCAGCTCCAGCTCCACTTCTGGCTTTTTGATGGCTAACTAGAGATTAGCATCTCCTGGACTGTCCAGCTTTGAGCTATACTCCTCAGATCTCAGCCTCTTGAGTAGCTAGGATTAGAGACCTGAGATTTTAGATTAATTTTAAGGTGCACTGAGAAACTACCTTAGTTAATTTTCATTTTAGTTTATACACACTTCACCAGACAATATTTTCATATTTTGATGATATCAGTATCTGATAGGGTTATTAAAAATAATCAAATTTCAGAAAACTTTTTCCTTAAAGACAGATTATATAAAAAAATCTACTTACGTCAGGCGCTGGTGGCAGTTCATACTTGTAATTCTAGCTACTCAAGTGGCTGATATTTGAGAATCATAGTTGAAAGCCAGGCTGGGAAAGAAAGTCTCTGAGACATTTATCCCCAATTTACCATAAATAAAATGGTAGTGGAGCTGTGACATAAGTGGTAGAAGATCAGCCTTCAATCATAAAGCTAAAGGACAGTGTCCAGGCCCTGAGTTTAAGACCTAATGTTGGCACAAAAATCTAAAAACAAAGGGAAAGACAGATTATTTTTCTAAAATGTATAGATTAAATACTTTGCTGTGAGATAAATAAAAATGTAGCTTGAAGAGTTGACAATTCATAGTTTGTGATACCAAGTCAAAGGTTTTGCTGGCTTAGACTAATACAAATGTCTAGATTGCAGTTCCAGATATGGCTTTTATTATGCAAAAGTATTTTTCTTTGCAAGAAAAACTTCTACATATAAAATTTTATGTATTTTCATGTTTAATTTGACTATAATCAATCTTCAACCAAATGCTTCTTAATATCATTGTGGAAAGTATAATAAGCCATAATATGCTTGGCTTAGCAAAATACATAGAATTTTCTATTATTATAAATGATACAGATTTTCATAATCTAGCCTAGAGAAGGTATTAGATTTGGCCTATATGAACTCTTTAATTATTAAAATATGCTTTCTCAAAATGTAATCTGGTTTGAAAGCAATCCCATCTTCTAATCTATAATGGATCCTGTATTATATAGTTATTTAAATGCTTCCTCCAACTTGATGATTTTGAACAAGTAATTTAATTTTTCTAAGTGCCAATAACTTTACATGTGGGAAGAACAATTCAATGTCAACCCTGTGTGAGAAAACATAAGAATCCTAGGACACTTTCATCCATGGAGTAGACATCCATTAAATGCCATGGTGTTCCTTGCTCTGGAACTTCTAGTTTGTTTGGTAGTTTACTGATGCATTCATATGAGACTATTTTCTAAGTGCTGTAAATTATTGTGAAACGCATACTTAGTTTTTTAGCAGGAGTTATGGACAATATTTCTTGTTTTTGCTATGAAGAGGAAAAAAACATAATTCTCAGCTGAAAACATTTGATAATTTGGGGAGTAGTTCAGACATCTCTAACCTGTATCCACTAGAAACATATCTTCCTTCTTTATTTTTTCCTTTCCTATGGGCTTCAGTGTGGCTGGAAAATGTTAAAATGACAAACAAGTTTTGCCCCAAAAGCATCATCTTTTTACTGTTGTTAATAAACCTCAACTATCTGGCAGAAGGAAGCTGGTTTTTCTGGGAAGCACATCTGTATTCTGGGAGCTTATTTAAATATTTTTTGCATACTTATGTTAAGGAATGAAAGGGAAAATATTAACTGACCCTTGGGACAGTTCTTCTTGTCCCATGTTGAGATGAGGTGTTTGGATCGTTAATATGGTAGCAATAATTAACCATTGGCAGAAGCTTTGGCAAAGCTAGTTACTGGGTAGTAGTTTATCATTCATTGGAAAGGAATTGAGTGGAGCCTCATGGTATTTACTATGTTGGCCTTCTGGATTTTTTTCCTCGCATGATGATTGAAACATTCTCACTTCTTTAAGATATATGCACAATGAACTTTACTTCTTTCTTCCACTGGTTTTTACTGGCTCGTCATTTCAGAAGCTCCAGACTCACCAGTGTGTTGAATTTTTGTGTTCTCAGAACTGAGGCACACCTCCACTCTTAAGAGATGCCTTGAGTTCTTTATCTTGAAAGAAATGCTAAGTTAGGTCTTACCCAGATATCTCAAGAATGCAACCATCCAAGCTTCAAAAGGATAAAATGGGTTATATCAGTCTCTCATACTTTAAGATATATAAGTGTGAAACCATGTATGCAGAAAGAATACATGGAAATGATTTCACCTCAAGTTTTAATAAGTACATGTAGATGATAATCTCAGGTGGTAGAAAGAAAATCTCTTCTTCAGTTTAACAAGAAGTTCATATCCAGTATATACTATTTTCCAAATTGCATCTCACTTAAATAAAGAAGAAAACTATTTTCTTGTCTTAAAACAGATTAGAAGGAGAATTTCCATTGTTAATAGCAGTTCTCATTTCTTTGCCCAATAAGTTACAGTTGCAGATTAGTGAATACCCTGTAGAATTTTGGTCATTTGCAGTATCTAATTGGTTCATACTTTAAGCTACACCACTTGATTGACAAATAATATTTCATCCAAAATGGAAGAAGTAAAGGAAAAGCTTAAATCAGACAGATGTGGTTCATGTGGCCCCTAATGGTGGAAAGCATTAATGGGCTTCAGTAGAATGCACACTAAAGAAGATAAAGAAAAAGTTAATAAATGGATGGGAATTGGACTCATATAACAGAGATTTTTACTACCTCTTATTCTTTCTTTGTTTTTTCCTAATACCACAGAACTAGTCATTTGAGATTTATGTGAGGATATCATAATCAAATAACGTTGTTTACTGTTGGAAATTTTCTTATAGGAAATATTCTCATTGCCTGTAAATTTGTCTTTCTGAAATTGTTTCAAAGACAATTATATGTTTTAAAGTAGATGGGAGTGTTTAATAGAAAGTTTGCTGTATAAAATTTGTTTCCCTCTCTAAAAATTACAACTCCAAAGTTTGATGGTTCTGCATCTTAACCTTGTAGATTTTTATTAATTTTTTTTTGGTCAGTCGTGGGGGCTGAACTCTGGGCCTGGGCACTGTCCCTCAGCTCTTCAGCTCAAGGCTAGTGCTCAGTGTTACTTCTGGCTTTTTTCTGCTTATGTGGTGCTGAGGAATCAAAGCCAGGGCCTCATGCATGCAAGGTAAGCACTCTACCACTGAGCCAACTTCCCAGTCCCTTTATTAATTATTAATAATATAAAACAAGGGAAGGGAAAAAACAAAATTATTAAATAGGGATACAGGGTGGACCATTGTAACAATAAGATGTACAAGATACTATGTTGAAAATGAACTTTACAACTTGTGGTGGGGAGGAGGGAAGGAATTGGGGTTGTGGAGAGTGAAGGCATGGTAGGGGAAAAACAAAGGAGGAGGTATAATGCTCTATAGGAAATGTACTCATTACCTTACTCATGTAACCCTTCTTTACACTAGTTTTACAATAAAAAATGTATTTTTAAAAAGTGTAAAAAATAGTAGAAAACAAAGGAATTGTGGCTATATATAATAGCAGGAGGAATAATATGTCATAATATGGGTGCATTCATTATAATGGGACTTTTCTAAGTTGGTCCTTCCTTATTTGCTTATGCCTCTCAGTTTTTATGTCTGAAAGTGTCTTTTACAGAAAATATGGCAAGGTTATTAAATTTCTTCAGAAATTTTCTATACATTATTATCTGGCTGGATTTCTTTATGAGAAAACATGGGAATCATGTTCTATTGTGATGTTGATTGACCCTAGACTATTAAGCAAAATATACTAACTACCTGGATAATGTTTCAGTTCTATGAATAGAACTTGACACTGGAGAAAGGTATTTTCATTGTGGTAGTCATATTACCATGCCAATAATATTTTGTTTTCCATCTTGTTGGTGTCTTCTGACACTCTTTATTTGCCTTTTATGGCTTTTTAATTATTTCATTAATTTCACCTATCAGCATGAAGGATAATGCTCATTCAGATTATGACATTTCTCCATTTGGCAAATTGTTGTTATAAAGGGTGTTGTCAATTTGATGCTGAATTTGATAAAATATATTTCTGATGCATTCAAATATTAGATTCATATAGACTTTATATATGAGAACATTCCCTAATAAGTATCATTTAGATGTTTCTAACGTATAGTATTTTATGCCATCTAGTACTAACAACGAGGAAAATAATA
Organism: Dipodomys ordii; assembly: GCF_000151885.1. Classification (NCBI taxonomy): domain Eukaryota; kingdom Metazoa; phylum Chordata; class Mammalia; order Rodentia; family Heteromyidae; genus Dipodomys; species Dipodomys ordii. The sequence continues at coordinate 9,673,614 of NW_012267269.1, forward strand.
AGGTAGTCTGTAGAGAGAGTGATTGGTAAGAATAATTTCATATTATATGTAGAAAAGAGTTTATGTGCAGAAATATCCCTGAATAAAATTATGTTTCCACGGTACTACAGGGAGAAACAGAACATGTGCTGAAAATATAGAAAACTGATGAGACATTGAGTTGATGATGTGTTTGGAAAGAAGCTATAAGTCAAACAAATGAAATATACTGTACATAGTAGAATGAGGACATCTACAACCCAACCCTGTGAAATAAAATGACCCTAAAGCTCTGCCAATTTTGTATTTCCAGGTAAGCTTTATTTTAGGGGGCCTTGTCATTTGTATGATTAGTAAACTCAGCTGTTGTTATTGTTAGATACAACAAAGCAGTTCATACTATGAGGGTCAAAGTACCCTATTTCCTAGTGGGCCAGATTAGTGATTTTTTCATAACAGACATGAACATGCCTTTTCAGCTTGTTTTTGTTTTTATTTTTTTATTGCAAGAAAGAAAACTCAATTATCTTCAATTGCAAATGATGGCTTAGGTTTAATAAGGAAGACTTGGAATTTAAAATACTTTAAAGAAATTAGGAAGAGCTATAACCAAATCTCTCTGGTCACCCCAGAAAGAAAATAAAGACTCATCAAAATACATGAACCTTTCTTCTCATTTTCAGATCCCAGGATATTTTGTGAGTATATGGATTTCTTGAGTACTTTTAAAAAATTTTTTAAATTATATTTAAGTAGTTGCACAAGGAAGATATCTTTTAAGCAAGCAGTTTATGAATATAATGCATCTTGATCTGTGACACCTTCAACAGAAAAATTGGTTGGACTTATACTATTTTTCCAGATTATTAAACAAAACTGCGAATGATAGTTTAGTCCTTGGTTCATCTTATGTATGGAAGGAAATGAAGGGATTTCAAAAACTCTGAAAAAAAACTTCTAAGTCACATTTAAGATATTGATGTTGTACCTTCCATATCATCAGCTTGAAGTTACATTCTGAAGAACAAAAGTATTTGGAATCCACACTATAGGGATAAAGAGAAAGAATTGTGGGAGATTTTTCATAGTAAATCTTCCTGAGAATTTTGTGTGATCCTGAGCCATGGCATCTTCAAATTCAAATTCGTGTGGATGCCAAAAGCTCTTCAGAGAATACAAAGATAAATGGAGCATCAACTTAGAAACCAAAGGTCCTGAATTTTAAGTCTTTGTGGAATAAATGGTATTTAAGCCAGATAAGGTCTGGATGCACATTTGCTGAAATTCAGAATGTCCAGTACCATCAAGTACATTCATAACATTTCCAAAAAAAATTAAGAGTATATGTTAAAAATCATGCAATTGCCTGCATGATAATATTAAACTTATAGGAACACAGAAGTTCTCAATTAAATAAAATGTAAAAAAAAACCTTTTCTTTAAAAAAAAGATGGTGCCTTAACTGCATCCACTTGACAAGCTTGAAATATATTAATTTAATTTGGTATTGAACAATTCTTTTTTTCTTTCACTATATTTTTATTATCTTTAGCCATGGTATAAGGCAATCCCCATTTAACAAAGCAGTTTATGAATACAATATATTTTGATCACTGTCACCCCTTTTAATATTCCTACCAATCCCTCCCTTACACTATTGTGAAATTCTAAATTAAAGTTTTACTTAGGAGTATATGTGTATTTTATAATTAAACATAAAAACAAAGATAAATAATAAAAATAAATCTATATGTTCTGCTTCAAGGTGCCAAACTTATTTGATCAATTCATAAAACTGCTCAAATCCTGAACACATACATGCAAGAGAATATAAGATCCACATGTTGAACCCTATATGAAAATAATGTTCATGCAAACATGCAAAATCAGTGATTACATTACTTGTTCCAAGGCCTCTAGAGCAAGATCTCTTCAACCTTCTTTCTTTTTTGTCTTTCCTTTTTAAAAATATCTTACTAAAAAAACAACTATAGGTAATCCAAAATGGTCACAAGCATCTTTAATCCAGAATACCTTGAAATATTTGGTTTTCTAGGTGTAGGAAAACTCCTGTCAGTTTTCTTGCTGTTAGACATGTTAATGCTCTATGAATCAGCACATTAAAGCACTCTTTTTAAAGTTGCTGCTAACTCCAATATTGGTTGTTCAACCATTGGTCTTAGACTTATTTTTGTTCACTTGGAAATTTATCCTCAAAGCCTTATATGGGATGAGGAATGGTTAACACTAACAGAGGCAGGATGATAGCATAAATACTATGTGCAAGGACAATATTCTCCAAACTTCATAGAGTTAGTGGAGCTAAGCTTCCATTAATATGTAATCTACATTGACCATTGGTTTGATTTGAATGCATAATGCTAATGGTTTCAGCCTTGCTATAGTGACAACATTCTATTGATAAATTCACTTTTACCATGTAGAATTACAGTCTTTTCACAAACTATGTTAGCTTTCCCAGATAGTGCTCAAGTGTATTAAGTTGTAATGCCATTTTTCACTTTATTTTAGAGTAGTTTTGTCAAAGCTATAAGCAGGACCCATCATAGAAAAAATATAGCATGCTTTCTCGTTATTCTATACCACACCATTTTGTAAATGGAAGTCTATATCTTTTGTTATATATTTTTATATTCAAGGGAAGAATGACTTTGCAAACACATTGTCCTGCAGAAACTTTATTTTAGATGCTGTAAAAAAGTAATGCTTAGTTTTAATTTCCTCATTTTTTCTACAAAAAGTATCTAAATTATTCTGTTACTATAAATATAATAAGTGATGATGCTGAAACTGAGTTTAATGGTCCAAAGTCTAGAAGTCCCAATTGAGATCTGGCTAATTGTATCTGTACCCTCCCCTCTCAAAAAAAAAAAAAAAGAAAGAAAGAAACATAGTGAAAGTCAGAGAATGGAAATATATGTAAATAATGGGAATATAGAACTTCCACAGTCTTCAACTGTCTTTGTAGGTACACATCTTGGTTTCTGGTCAAATGTGGATAATTTAGGCAAAGGATGCATAGTCATTCATAGTGATGCATAGGTATGGATAGATAAGCGAGACCCAGGCAACAGGTATGTATGTGGCTTGTCTTTGTATGACTTCTACAGAAGTTGTTATTGCTTTATTACTGAAACAGAACAGAAAGAGAGTAGTCTCCTAAGATTTGGACTATTTCTTTTAAGAATATAAAAAGAAATATTGCTTGTTTGGGAGGCCAATTTACCTTCCACACAAAATGCTAATCTGAATCTTCCTTTTCTACCTCCAAAAAGTGATTGCAAAGGGACTGTAGAAGAGAATAGGTCAGACCAAAGGGCACAGATATGAAGTTGAGGGACTTTTAATTCATTCCTAAGACCAAACAAAAGCTGGGTTTAGGTTGTTTCTTACAGAACTACAAGTTTTATAATAGTGGAAAAAAGGTAATAATACCTTTTCTTCTCTCAGAAACATCAAACCTTACAGTGAACAATATAAGCATACATTAGATGGAAGTGAAGTGTGTGTGTGTGTGTGTGTGTGTGTGTGTGTGTGTGTGTGTACATGCGCAGTTTATGAAGTTAGGGAGTTACATGCCCTGAAGTTCAAATGGAATTACTTAAAGATGGCTGAACCTAAACTTGGGTCAACTTGATTCAGTTAGATTCTTCAAAAAGATGTAGGGAGAACTATATACATGTGTTTCAAAATGCAGGAAGTGTGCATAGTTCGATAGTGGGAGATTCTGCACTAGAAACTACCAAGTAGCTGTGGATCTTTAGGGAATGAGATCAGACAATGCGGTGGAAATGGACTCTCAATAGCAATTATCCCTAGGTGTGTCAACCTCTTTTGGCTGTAGAAAGAAAGAAAAGACTAGATAATTCTTATACACTGATGTAAACAAAGCCAAGTTCTTAGCTTATTTGCTAATTAATTCCAAAGTAGAAATTTCACCAATCTGGAAAAAAAAGCTAAACATGATAGAAAATGAACTGTCAGAACACAAACTTAAAATGAAAATAATTCTTACAGAAATATTAAACATCATCTTGGAAATAGTATAAGAACAAATAAACATGGTTGTATATGCATATTCTCCATGGAAGATAGCAGTAAATAAATGCCAGAAAATAAGCTAAAAGATATATTAAACCACATTAGATGGAAAAATCATATTATGTAGACAGGGAATTGTGTTGTACCTCCATAATTCTATTATAAAAGAGGCGACAATTGGGAGAATCATGCATTAAGGCCAGCTTGCGAAGAAAAATAAAGGTAGCAAGATCCCACGTCAACCAATAAATTGGGCATGGTGGTCCATAGTTGTAATGCCAACTATACTGAAGTATTAGGTAGGAAGATAGCAGTTAACCTGGACAAAAAATGCAAGACTTTATTTGAAAAGATAAATAAATAAAGGAAAAAGGTCTAGAGGCTTTGCAGACGCCACTGTTGATTGTGGTTACCAGCTGCCAGCCATGGTCAACCCCACCGTGTTCTTCGACATTGCCGCCGACGGAAAGCCCTTGGGCCGCGTCTGCTTCGAGCTGTTTGCAGACAAAGCTCCAAAGACAGCAGAAAACTTTCGTGCTCTGAGCACTGGAGAGAAAAGATTTGGTTATAGGGTTCCTGCTTTCACAGGATTTTCCCAGGATTCATGTGCCAGGGTGGTGACTTCACATGCCATAATGGCACTGGTGGAAAGTCCATCTACGGAGAGAAATTTGAGGATGAGAATTTCATCCTGAAGCATACAGGTCCTGGCATCTTGTCCATGGCAAATGCTGGACCAAACACAAATGGTTCCCAGTTTTTCATCTGCACTGTCAAGACTGATTGCTTGGCAGCAAGCATGTGGTCTTTGGGAAGGTGAAAGAGGGCATGGAAATCGTGGAAGCCATGCAGGGCTTTGGGTCCGGGAATGGCAAAACCAGCAAGAAGGTCACCATTACCGACTGCAGACAACTCTAATACATTTGATTTGGTTTACCATAACCACCAGACCATTCCTTCTGTAGCTCAGGAGAACACCCTTCCACCCCATCTGCTTGCAATATCCTGTAATTTTTGTGCTCTCACTGCAGTTCTTTGGGTTCCATGTTTTCCTTACCTCCCCTCCAAATCTAGCTGGATTGCAGAGTTAAGTTTATGATTATGAATAAAAACTAAACAGTGTCAAAAAAAGGTCTAGAATATAGCTTAAGTGACAATGTGCACCAAGTTCTAATTTCAATTCTGCTTAACAAAAATAAAATCAAATCAATACATGTGAAATTTTCAAACATGTAAAATTTTCCAAAATACTTCTAATATTTATCTCAACAAAGAGAACTAAACAAAAGTATCAGTTGACACTATTTTAAAAAATCCATCAAAAAGAAGAAATTTATACAAATATAGCTTACAAATTACTTCAAATTTAGAATTAAGGAGACCATCATATTTCTTAAACTCAGTGAAGATCTTCAATAATAAAACAGACTGAAAAAGGAGACCAGAGTTTAAAGATGAAGAGTCAGAAGCCTTCAAGCAGATGCCATGAAAAAAAATTGTTTCAGTTCCAGAAATCAAATACTAATTGAACAACAAAAAAAAACCAAAATTCTATCTGATGTTTTACCCACCATTTCTTTGATTACTCTGATTACTAATGAGAATGAGAAACATTTTCTTTTACATATTGGAGATAGTAGTATCCTGGATTTGTCTGCAAACCTTGATTCTCAGATCTGAGCCTCTTGAGTTGCTAAGATGATAGCCTGAGCCACTGGCACCCCACAAGATAGTTTTTGTTTGTTTGTTTGTTTGGGTCTGGTCTTGGGGCCTGAACTCTGGGCCTGGGCGCTGTCCCTCAGCTCTTCAGCTCAAGGCTAGTGCTCTACCACTTGAGCCACAGTGCCACTTCCGGATTTTTTTCTTTTTGCTTATGTGGTGCAGGGGAATCGAACCCAGGGTCTCAGGCACCCAAGGCAAGCATTCTACCACTGAGCCATCTTCCCATCTTCCCAGCCCTCCCCCACCCCCCGCACCCGATCACTTTTTGTTGACAAAAATCTGTTCTCATTGACCAACTTTGTAATCTTTTATAATTTGAGTTATTGGTACTTTTTAGAAAATGTTTCTAACTTTCAGCTTAAAAATCCTCAATATTTTGACCTAATTTTAAGCTCTTTATTTTGAAATAATTATAGATTCATAGGAAGTAGTAAAGATAGCAGAGTACCTTAGCCCCCCTCAGTTTGTTGTTTTTTTTTCCCCATTGGTCTCTGGTCACTGAGTACCAATGCTCATACATAGTGAATGAGCATCATGCCATTTCAACACCTGTAGACATATTGAGTCATACTGTAGTCATACTGTGTCATACTGTAGTTGAGACCCAGTCACATTTACACACACACACACACACACACACACACACACACACACAAAATCCCTCGGTTTTAAGCCAGTTCATACCTATAATCCTAACTACTCAGACAGCTGAGATCCAGAAGATTGAGGCTTAAGACTGTGCTAAACAGGAGATTTTACAATGTCATCTCCAAAACAACTAGCAAAAAGCTTGGCTGGGGCCAATGACTCAAGTGGTAGAGCATCAATTCTTGTGCTGAAAAAAAAGAAAACAAAGCTACCACTTACTATCACTTGATAGCCACATTTCTCTGGGATAAATTACAAGGAGTATGATTGCAAAGTCGAGTGGTAAGTATGTGTCATGTTAGTATTTTTGTGGAGAGAGAGCATCACTACTTTACCACACCTCATGTACCATGGATTCAGTTCCTCCATGTGCTTGGCATAACTTGGTGGTTTTACTACTTGTTTTAACTGTTGTTAGAAGTATAGATATCACACTACAGTCTTAGCTTCCTTTTTCTCAATGGCTAGTGATTTGAATAAGTACATGTTCATGTAATCATCACTTTTATATTCTCTTCTGTAAAGTGTCTCTTGAGTTTGGGATGATTCTTTATGTCCTTTAGATATATCCTTTATCAGATACGTAGTTTGCAATCATGTCTTCTGTTACTTGTCTCTTTCCTTTTTCATAGAGACTAACAAAGGTTTTAATTTAGATGAAGCTAAACTAATTGATATTTTTTATGATCCATACTTTAGGTGCAATGTCATTTTGCTATAAGAATTTATTTGAATTTTATGGATACTCAACAGTTAACTTTTATTTTTTGTACATCAATGAGATTGTAATTTAAAAATCAGATGTAACAAAGAACCTAAGTTCTTTCTGTCTATATTATGCATGCACATATATAAATGTATTACATTCATATATTTTGCTTCCCATATTTTCTACATTTTTAATGATAATTCAGATTTTCCATCTGTTCACTGTCATATGAAACTTAAATTGAGACAATTTGCCTGTGTACTGCTTCTTTCACTCTGTCTTCATTTGACCTGAAAATCTATTATCAAAAGCTGTACAAATTGAATCATTAGACTGACTTTAACTGCATATTTTAGTTCAATGGCATATCTCCACTGCCTCTGAAAGCAGTTGAGTTGAAAAGAAATTATGCCTTTATACTTTATGAACATGTAGGCTTTCTGTCAAGCCAATGTGTTATCAACTCACTTCAAAGAGTGAAACCAAACTACCAGAACAGATTCATTTCTATCTGCAAGCTTCACTTCAATAGTCTGGTGAGAGCTCTGATTTTCAAAATGCCCCATTACGGTGACCTCTAGGAGAGGTCACTACATCTCTTCCAAGCAGTGGCTGTGCAGTGACACTCACAGGAAATAACTTACAGCAGCTGTCATTGGGAATGCTGCTACAGCGGCCATGGCCTTTGACATTCTGAAAGTAGGAAGTTCTGTGTGTGTGTGTGTGTGTGTGTGTGTGTGTGTGTGTGAGATTGAGAGAGTGAGAGAGTGAGAGAGAGAGAGAAGGAGTAAGAGAAGGAGAGGAGAAAAAAGGAAAAGAAAAGAGGAGGGAGAGAATGAGAGAGAAACAAACATTTGCTTTCTTTTAGCTGTTATATAATGATTTTCTCTGTTTTTTACTTTGTCTTCCAGAATTATCTTTTACTAACTTAACTTTAATAAGATTCTTAATTCTGTAAGCCTTACTTCTTCATGAAGCAAAATATAAATATTAGGATTGTATAAGTGGACTTCAACTCTGTAACACTTAATGTATGACATCAACTCTTTGTTTCCATTTAGAACCATCAGCTTTTCAATGTTTCTCCTAGTTTCTTCATCATTTTACAAGACAGCTGTTTTTTTTCAAAAATTATCTTTCAGTAGTTGTACAAAGGTGTTACTTTGTGAGTTCAAGGAACAATGTCGCATTTTTCATCATTCTACCCCATCTCTCCCAACACTACCCATCACTTCAAATTACCTGCCTCTAATTTCATATAATGCACATTGACTATTATGACTGCATTTGTCTACTTTTTCTCTCTCCATTTGTCCCCTGCACCACATTCAACAATACATGTTACAGCTTCCTGGTATTCTTTTTGTTAACATGTGAGTTAGCTGTCCAAAGGAATTAAAACTTTGAGATCCTCTTCTGAGTATGCTATGCTTCAGTTAATATATCTGTGCATGTATGCATATGACCCTGTGCATCGAAGTTCTTTCAGTGTTGTATCCAATAATGAAGATCTTTGGACTCTTGTTATTCTGGAGTCAAATTACTGGGGTGATTTCTTGTTCCTTGTGATACATGGTGGTGGTTTATCTTAGTTGCCTGCAAATTATCTGAAGGTCTCCAAGGCCATTCTGAAACCAGAAGGCTCTCTATAAAACTATTTAAATTGTCAAGGAATGTTTATTTAATAAAGACATTAAACTAAAGATAGCTCGTAAATCATTGCTACAGATGAAGTGACATAAATTTGGCCATCTATACTAGCTTAAGTGTTAACAGTGTTTGACATGGGGGCTATAAAATATTTAGTCCTTGTTCAAGGACTCAATTGTTCCCAGTTCACAAGGTGGTTTTCAGTGACTTTGCCTTGTCATAACAACTTTCAAATCATAGCTAAGGAAAAAATACTCTGATAAATATTGATTAATACCAGATTTGTGGCATGCCCATTGATGTCCCCTTAAAATTACATGACTGAGTTTTCCCTACTTATTTTGTGTATTTTTGTATTTTCTCTGTCATCCTGAATGAAACCAAATTCTATGTTTTGTGTCACCTTTCCAGGACAGGTTGACAAATGCTTGTCTTTATAGAGTGAAATAAATATTGCTATAATTCCCCTTGTTCGGATATCAACTTGTTTTATTTTAAGTCGTTCATTTTTTTAAGTCTTCAAGAAACACATAAAAACTGTGTTTTATTTGCAGGGATGAGACACCTTCTAAAACTTAGCTTTCAGAGATTTCTTCAAACGCTCTTCATACTTGCTATCAATCAGTCTTGTTTAGCTTTGTGCTATAATTATCACCTATCTGTTGTTCCTCTCCTCCTTTTATCAACCTTTTGACACATATGTATACCCTAAGAATATGTCCCTCTTAAATAGACTCTGTTAGGTTATTATTCAACATATGTCAACTATTTTATCCGGAGCATTGATGAAGCATGAACTCCTTGAGTTTTCCAGGATCAATTTAAATTGGATAAAATACACACTCCTAAGCACATGATTACACCACTATCCCACCTCCATATTTGCCCAGCCATTGTCTCAGTCAGGTTCCTCTTTCTCTGATGCTCTATGCCTCTCTACTCATTGTTATTTTTTTAATTTTAAACAATAGATTTTAATTCAAAGAGTTTTTAGATGTCAATTCAAGGAGTGTTTAGATGTATGCAAAAATTTATATAGTTTTTACTTTGCTATATATTCTCCTTATTCAAATGCATGTATATTTCCTTTTTTTACAATGTATTTTCTTTTTTAAAAAAATTTTATTTTTTTATTGTGAAAATAGTGTACAGAGGGGTTACAATTACATGGGTAAGATAAGGAGTACATTTCTTATCAAGCATTGTAGACTCCTCCTTTGTTTCTTCTACCCATCCCTTCCCATCCTCCCCGCCCACCCACCAACCAATCCTCCTGCTACCCGCCCCCCTCCCCCCCCCACCAAAGTTGTAAAGTTCATTTTTCTACATAGCGACCTGTACATCTCATTGTTGCAATGGGTCCACCTGTATCCCTATTTAAACGATTTGTTTTTCCCCTTCCCCTCCACAAATTATACCGACATCAAATACAGTGAAAGCAGGGGTTATACTGTGGGGGAGCGACATCCAAAGCAACAAAGAAATGATCTTATAAATGTGTTAGAAACAATCACATGAAAGAAAAAAAAAACATTTGAATACATATGTCTGAGTCAAGCAGAAAAGGTCAGATAAGGTGATGTTAGTCAAATGCATATATATTTCATAGGACACAATTGATATTATTGAATGGCTATGTCTTTTAATGTAATTCACATTGATAGAGGGACTTTTACTTATCCTAATAGTATTGTACAAAATAGATCCAATGCTATAAAGGTCCGCTATGCTCCCTTTTGTGTCATTCTTCCTTTTTGTGACCCCCAAACCCTTGACAACTATTGATTTTTTCACTGCTTCTAGTTTTTCCTTTTTTAGAATGTCATATGATTAGAATTACATAATGTGGGATTGATTTCAGTCAGCCATTTTCTCATCATGATATGCACTTAACACGTTTTCACATATTGATATCACTATTTTTAATCATTGCAAGATTATTCATGCTATGAATGCATCATCATTATTCATTCATTTATTGACAGACATCTTGATTTGTTCCAGTTTTCCAAAATTATAAATGAATCTGCTATAGACATCTTGTTCAAGATTTTTTTGGGGGGTGGGTTAGTCATGAGGCCTGAACGCTGGTCCTGAGCGCTGTCCCTCAGCTCTTCAGCTCAAGGCTAGCACTCTACCATTTGAGCCACAGCACCACTTCTGGCTTTTTCTGCTTATGTGGTGCTGAGGAATTGAACCCAGGGACTCATGCATGCAACGTAAGCACTCTACCACTGAACGACTTGTTCAATAATTTTATGGATATAAACTTTAAACACTATGTAAATAAATATCTACCACATGTCACTACTGTATTATATGTTGACTATTTTGTTGTTTTTTAAATGTTTTAATTTTCAAGATCTATCCATTATGAACCATTTTTGTTGTCAAATCTCAATAGGTAATATTTATAGGGATATATTTCTGGTATCTGTATTCTCTTCCATTGATATATAGATAGATAGATAGATAGATTTTGATAACTCACTATGGATGTATATGTATCTATATATATGGATATCCATATGTGTGTGTGTGTGTGTGTGTGTGTGTGTGTGTGTGTGTATGTGTTGGTCACTCAGTCACTTTGTTGCCTTCCACATCTTAATAGTAACTATCATAGTTGTGTAGTGTCAGTCCTCCAACATTATTCATCACCTACAATATTGTGTTGATTATTCTTGCTCTTTTGCCCCTTCCCCCCCTGCTTCCCACCCATATAATTTTCCCAGTTGGTTTATCTGGGTCGATGACATATCTTACTAGAATCTGGATGGAGACTGCATAGGGCAAGGTAGAAGAAATGGCACCTTGACAATATTGTATCTTTCCATATGTGCGTATGTGATATCGCTCTACTTAGTTCTTTACCATCTCAATATTTTATCAGTATTTTTCTTAGATGGATCATGTACAAGTACTTGTTCATTACTTCATACTTAAAAGCCTTTGCATGTGATAATGTACAATATAATTTTTTTAAACTTCAAATTCCAGCTGTTTACAGCTTTAACACCAAAGAACCAATGACTTTTTGTATTTTAACCTTTTAGGGACAACATTGCTATAATCTCATAGTAGTTCCAGGAAGATGTCTGTTGGGTTGTTTGGTTGGGTGGGCAGTTCATTAGTTGATGCTTTTCTTTTCCATAGAAAACCAACTGAAAACCACCATAGAAAGCCAACTGGGATGTTCCATTGCTTCTTTCATAACCTGTCTACTAACTCATTTCCTTCTCTTGTATTCTTTCTTTGTCTAGACATTTTTTTAACAGTATTTTTTTGTCTTTTCTTTTTTGGTCCTGGGAATCAAACCCAGGACATTGCACTTGGTAGACAAGCGCTTTGCCACTGAACTACATCCCAGCCCTGTTTGGGTTTTTCTGTTAACTGTATTTTTGTAGACATTTTTTGTATGTATCTGATGGTCCTCTGGACTGAACACAGGGCCTGTCCCTGAGCAGTTGTGCGCAAGGCTAGTGCTCTACCATTTGAGCCACAGTTCTACTTCTGGCCTCTTGGTGGTTATCTGAACCCTCACAGACTTTCCTTCCAGGGCTGGCTTTGAGCTATAATCCTTAGATATCAGCCTCCTGAGTAGCTAAGATTGCAATCATTAGCCACTAGCACCGATCTTGTCTAGGCATTTTAGAACAATCCTGAAGAGAAGTGATGATAGCAACCATCTTTTCTTTGTTTAAGACATTTTATGTGAAGTATATTTTGCATATAGTACATATAGGATTTTTGTCTGTGTTCTTTATAAAATTGTGGACATAAGGCTTATGGAAATGTTGCCTTGTTTAGTCAAGTTTTCTTAATTTTGTTCTGATAAAATGGTTGCTTTGCTAAATAAGACAAACTGTTAACAAACGAGGGAAAGAAAAATGTACAAAAATCATGCATTTACCTTTATGTTCTCTAAAACATTCACATGAACTACTGGGAAGTTATTTCTGAGAAGAAGTGTTGCAGACTTTATCATGTTAGTATTTCAGAGGGGATGAATGAGAGAAGGAGCTCCTGCTGGAGTAGTCATTGTGGTTACTAGCTGATTCAGATCTACCCTAAAGGATACATAGGCTGCAAGTAAAATTCTAACCAAGTAAAAGTTTTAATGCCAACAGTGAATTCATTGGAAACTGGTATTTTTTTGTTTTGGAGATAGAATGACAAGACAAAAACAAGTCTGCTCACAAAAGTTTGAGATAATGTTTTAAGCAAACTAGCACTGAATGCTGATAGGAAGGTAGGTCTGGGGACTAAACCATCAACTCCTTAAAATAAAATTAAAAAGATAAAAATGGGAAGGCATTGATTACTTGACAGGTATTTTTCTTTCAGGTAAAACACCTGTTTAAGGAAACTGTAAAACTGCTATTTAAGTGAGAAATTATCTGGATGCCATGCATAATAACAAGTCATGTTTCAGAAACTGAGAACAAACACATCTCAGTACTTTGTGTAAAAAAGGATTATGTGTGTTTTCTGTAAAGAACAAAATGTTGATGTTCAAGATAATGCTTTACTAACAAAGACATACCAATCTCTGCCTATTGGCCTACTTCCAAGCCTGCTTCTTGACTTCTCTCATCTAATCCAAAGCTAGCATGATCCCCAGAGCCCTAATAAAACCACAAAAGCCTATTTCTTGCAATCCTTTTTGTCAGAAACACGACAGAACATTTTCTTGGATACCATTTATTTATTCATTGATATATTAAATTTTTATTAGGAACCTTTTATATAACAGTCACAGCAGTAGGCTTAGTGAGAGAATGAGCAAATGCCAATACAATTCTGACAAGTGCTATGATGTACATTTGTACATGATGGTTTATGATGCTGTAAGAGTGACTAAAAAGGTAGTCTACCTACTCTACCCAGACAGGATTATTTCATGTGGAAGCTACATCCATGCTGCAATGTGAAAGATACCTTGTGAGAAGCATGGGAAAAGAATACAGAGCTCAGAGAATAGCGTGTTTAAAAGGCATTAGGAAGAAGTTGGGAGAAAAGATCACTAGATATTAGGTTGGAAATGAACTTACAACTTGGGGGGAGGGAGGTAAGGGAGAAAGGAAAGTGGGAGAAAATGAGGAAGGGGGTAATGCTGTTCAAAAAAAAACATGTACTCATTATATTACCTATGTAACTGTAAAACCCCTCTATATATCACCTTTACAATAAAATTTAAATTCAAAGAGGTACTATTTAGGAATATCATTATGCATAGACTTATAGGTACAGTTTGTCTCACTCATTTTTCTTATGTTTTATTATTTTCTTAGCTTGTCTACTTAACCTTTCTTTTAAAGGCTTTGTGTAGTATTGCTTCTTTATTTTTACAAGAAAATTCACAATCACACAGTTCAAATCTCACTATAAATTTATTGCCATTTTGAGCTATGATGCTCTTAATTTTTCACATCTGGAAACAGAAATTTGTATTCCAATGAATACAATTTTTTTTCTTTTGTTTACTTATCTGTAGCTGTTTCCTTGATTTTTCACTCTGACTTCATTGGGTTCTGTTCTATTAGAAGTTAAAAGATCAAGATCATTGCCTTTTACTTAACATTGATGCCCTTAGAAGAGCGTTTCCAAATTATTTTATCTGGAATATTATTGTCCTGTAATTTTAATAGATTAAAGTATGTATCTTTTCACTAAGTGAAGTTAAAACACAGAAGGAAGAAGGAATATTCTGCTATTAACTCTCAGTCTTTGCAACTCTGATGGAGTGATGCATTTCATATACTGCTCTAATATCCCTAGAGAAATGGCAAATACAATGTTATTACTTCACCTAACAATCAATCGTGGTATTTACACTTTTCAGTGAATTTCTCTAGCCTGAACAGCCATTAGCAATTGGCAAATGAAATAAGACCTGTATGCTACCAATGCTTATACTGCTCCCTGTTTCAGGGTTAGCATAGAATCCATTTCATTATCACATATTAGATTTTAAACATATATAATTAGTATTATCTCCAATTGATGTCATGGCTTCACTTCTTTGTTTCCTTTACAAGAAAACATGTTCTATTTTAATTGGCTCTATTTCAAACAAAATACTCTGTTATTTCATTTAATTATTATTATGGTACATAGCAAAGACACCTAAATATCTTCCTTTTATTATTTTATTCTTACAGTTTAAATATATAGCATAAATCATTTGTGATATAGTTTTATGAAGGTTAAAGTTAGGTAGCCTTATATGTTCACTATTAAAATCAATCATCACAATAGTTATCTTGTCAATTCTCACCAACTTCTTATATCTCTGTAAAATAAGAGATTTTTTCATACCCTCTTATCCTAAAAATTATTGGCATCCATTCCATCGTTAGAGTTTTGCATTTTCTAAACTGTTATAAAATGAGTTGTGTGGATTAAAGCCTTTAGCCATTGACATTTTACTTAGGAAATATAATGGTAACTCATCTATGTTAGTATACATGCCAATATTTTTTCTTTTGTGTTTTTTTCTTTTGTATTACATATTTTATAGATATTTTCTAGTTCATGTATTTCCTTTGAAGAGAAATTAGATTGTTTTCAATTTCCAGTAGTTGTATAATATATATATATATAATATTACAATAGATATTAACATGTAGTTTTGTGCACATGTAGTAGCATGTGTTTTGGGCATCTGAGTTTTTCTCTTGTAGAAAGAGTTGCATGGTCATAAAAAAAGTTTACCTTAATAAGGAACTTTCATGCTCTTTTCCAAGGGTTTTGTAGCACTTAGCATTCCCATTGTATTATGAGTGTTTCACTGCTCAGTGTGTTCCATTGTCTTTGTTATTGTCATTTTCCTATACTGTACAGACTAAATACATCAGTTAATTAAAATACAGTTATGTACCACTTGCAGGAACAAACTCTGAGAAATGGGTTGTAAATACATAGTAAATACATTTTTAAAAAACAAGATGACTGTGTTGCCACTAGAAAATACCTCTGCTCCTCTTTCAGAAAGCCAGATTGCTAGTAACTGAAAGATCATTTGGAAAAATGATCATTGAACTGTGGCAGAATTTTCTGCTTACCAACTGGATTTCACTTAGATGACCTTGATTTATCTCTTGTTAGAATTTGGTTAGATATTTTGGCCAAATGATGTTTTTATGATCAGTAATGGGTTTTCTTAATATCTTACCAGTTATGACATTTTCTTTTTTTTTCATTTATATACCTCTTTCAACTGTCTGTTCAAATTATTCATTAATTCTTAATTGAGAAATTCTTTTTTTAGTCATTGTTTCAGAATGTTCTTTTTTCTCAATTAGCTTTACTTAAGTCTCTGTCACAGAATAATTTGTGCTTCATGTTAGGTTACTGAACAAATGAATGACATTGAATAAAGAGATAATTGTGTAGCACATGCACTTAAGTTTGTTGTCTAAGAATTCTAAAAGGATTTATCTAAAATACAAATAAATTCCATTGCTCTTTACTTGTAAAAGAAATTTTGGCTAATCAAATCTTCAAGGAATTTCTTCATACTGATTTTTTTGTTTATAAACTCAGAGCCTCTACCACTTGAGCCATGACTTCAGCTATGCTTTCTGCTGGTTAATTAAAGTAGGACAGAGTGAAGGCAAGGGTGACATTGTCCAAAAGGAAATGTACTTTTTACCTGACTTGCAAAACTGTAAACCCTTTCTTCATCAACTTCATAAGAGCAATTTAAAACTTTTTAAAAGGATTAATGTCTTGAAACGTTTTGTGCCCTGGTTGGCTTTGAACATCAGCTTGTAGGGTAGGTGTCAGCTACCAGTACTTTGATTGTTCAACTATTATTTGAGAGAAACAAATAAACGTATTGAAAAATTCATAAGGAAATGGAAAGAGTTTGAAAAAATTAAGTAAAGTAAGTCAGACCCAGAGGAAAACAGTTGACATGGTTTCCTTCATTTACAAGAACTAGAATATCCTTATGAATCCATAAGTAAACACCCTATGTGGTGTCCAAGCTGTTATAAATGAGTTAACTGAAATATAATAGACTCTATTGAGAGAGCAAATACTATAACTTTTAGAGGGGGGTATCAGTGAGAGACAAAGAGCAAAGGGTAAAAGCTTAAACTGGGAAAGGGAATAGAATGATGGCAAAAATGCGTTACATATGTAATATATATTCTCATGAGAAAAGTGAGAAAAGTAAGAGAAAGGGTTAGTTGAAGATAGCTGAAGAGATGACATATCAAAGTGATTTGTTAACTAATTACCTTGTTAGAAGGCAAAAAAAATCAATATATAGCCTAAAAATTAAGAAAAGTGATGGAAGAGGTAAGGTTAGAGGGGTGGGTGAGAATGTATGGCAACTACTTTGTATAACTACTTAAAGAAAATGAAAATATTCCAAAAGAGAAAAATATATATATATCAATATATGTGTATATGTACATTTATGTATATTAATACTTCATGCCTTCAATTAGATATTACTTGCTCTTTAATAATAATTCCAGTGACATATACTTTTGCTTCCTAATTGAGGCAAGAAAGCTGAGTTGAGGTAGAGACCAGCTAAAGGCATAGTCAATGCTTGCAACAGTGACTGATCACTAGTAATCCTTCAGAGGTGTAAAGAAGATAGTAGATAAAAAAATTCTTTTTAAGCAAGCAGTGAGTCCATTTGTAAATCAATATGTAATATATTCCATTCACAGTATCCTGTGGCTAGATCATACATTTGGAAAATAATAAATGTTGAAAGTTGAAAACAGAATTAGTTTTAATATTCTTTGCTTCGTAGAAGGCTATATATAAATTATCTCAAATAATTTTCTATGAAAAACAGACATTGTTTTATAGTTAATACATGTTGATAGAAGGAACTAAGTTAGATGTCACATTTTGGAAAATTTCCTTCTATGCCTGACTAATTTTATGACAATGTTAGAGAAACTTATGCCTGTATCTTAATACAAATAAATCTCTCTAGTTCACTGGAATAACTTTTTTGCATCAATAATAATAATACAAAAAACACTTGAGAAATTAATTTTGAAGTAGCAGGAACATATTACAAAAGAACGAAACTCTCTATGGCTTAACATATGCTCATGTATAAGTAGAGTTTTAAAGAAATGCATTTTGAAAATGAAGAAAATACAGCTCACAAATCAATGTTGGACAACACTTTTCAGTCATTGTTTGACATCTTAGTGATTCTGTGCTGAACGCCAATTCTCTAATGTCATTCACCTCTCAATGACAAGACATGCAAGACATGCTTTAGTTACCAATGTCTGCTAGCCCTTCTCAAGATGAATAGCTCTTCACTGTTTCTGAAAATCCCAAATGTTTTTCTTCTATTGCTTGTAGGAGATGCTTATGGCACTTTAACTCTCTGATTTTTCCCAGTTTTAGGTTGTCCTTTCTAATTACAGTTTAGTATATCCTCATATTCAAATTATGACCTTCAAAAAAGGTAGAAAGTCTTCCACAAAACACAATTGGAGGTTTTCATTAGGAAATTTGGATTCAGCTAAACAATGTTGGCTGACATCTGTAACCCTAAGTACTCAGGAGGCTGAGATGTGAGGGTCAAGCGGTTATCTCCAATCAACAAAAATCTGGCCATGGGGTTGGAAGGTGGCTCAGTGGTAGAGTGCTTCCCTTGCATGCATGAGGGCCTGGGTTCGATTCCACATAAGCAGAAAAAGCCAGAAATGGCCTTGTGGATCAAGTGGTAGAGTGCTAGCTTTGAGCTGAAGAGCTGAGGGACAGCGCCCAGGCCCAGAGTTTAAGCCCACGATAGACATTAAAAAAAAAAGAAGAAGTCTGGCCAAGCGCTGGTGGCTCACGCCTGTAATCCTAGCTACTCAGGAGGCTGAGATCTGAGGATCGTGGTTCAAAGCCATCCAGGGCAGGAAAGTCCGTGAGACTCTTATCTCCAATCAACCATCAGAAAGCCGGAATTGGCGCTGTAACTCAAATGGTAGAGCGTTTGCCTTAAGCTGAATTGCTGAGGGACAGCGCCCAGGCTCAGTGTTCATACCCCAGGACCGACCGACATGCGGGTGTTCCGCACCTTGTAAATACATTTTTATAATTTGGGGAAGGGAAGGGATACTGGGGAACGCTTAAATGGGGATGCAGGCTGACCCATTGTGACGACAAGATGTACAGGACAATATGTTGAAAACGAACTTTACAATGTCAGGGTACGGGAGAAATTGGGGATGTGGGGAGGGAAAGGATGGTAGGGGGAAAACAAAGGAGGCGGTAACAATACTCGCTATGAAAAGTACTCATTACCCTACTCATGTAACTGTAACCCCTCTGTACAACATTTTTACAATAAATATATATGTTAAAAAAAATCTAACTCAAGGATAGAACATCAGGCTTAAAGTGAGAAAGCCAGGTGAAAACATGAGGCTCTGAGATCAAGACTGTGTCAAAGACTTGCACAGATGCACACACACATAAAGAAATTAGGACTCAAAGTAAATCTTAGTGCTCCTTATTTGATAATTAGCAAATATTTCAGACAGCTGTATATACTTTATTTGTGACTGGCAATCATCTTTCTGACTTACTGGAAAAGTAAGCTCAGTGAAGAGACTTAAGTATGACAGAAATTGATGTGATTCTCACAAATCACTACCACATACAAATAAAAATAGCTTCTTGGGAAGTGGCGCTGTAGCTCAAGTGGTAGAGCGCTCGCCTTGAGCTGAAGAGCTGAGGGACAGCGCTAAGGCCCAGAGTTCAAGCCCCATGGCCACCAAAAAAAAAAAAAAGAGAGTAATTATGGGCTGGGAAGGTGGCTCAGTGGTAGAGCGCATGCCTTACATGCCAGAGGCCCTGGGTTCAATTCCTCAGCACCATATAAGCAAAAAGAAAAAAGCCGGAAGTGGTGCTGTGGCTCAAGTGGTAGAGTTCTAGTCTTGAGCTGAAGAGCTGAGGGACAGCGCCAAGGCCCAGAGTTCAAGCCCCACAACTGGACCCCCCCAAAAAATAGCTTCTTGGTTAAGAGAAGTAATTTGAATTCATTGTACTTATAAGACAAATGCAAATGCAAGATATGTCATCTTATTGGCAAGTGATTAATCAGTACTTATCCAATTATGAAGAATATTTTTTTTCTTGCCATGTCACTGACTTGCTTGACTAAGTTAACTCAAATAATTTGCTTTCTTGGGTTACATACATTATTTCAATGTAGGGATTCAGAAGAGCTGGAGAAGTTTCAGAGTTAAATACATTCAATCCCAAACATGAATTCAGCAGTACATGCCTGGGTAATTTTCAGCACTTTATAGCAAAACACTTAGCTAAGATCAATTGTAGCTTTCTCAGTGAAACCTCAGTGCTCATCACTGGAAGAATGTGTGGTTAAAGCAAAGAGGATTGGTGGGGAGGGGTGAAGAATGTTAAAAAATGCTTAGCTAAGTCTGACATTTTACCTTTTGAATATTAATTATACTGTAGGCTTCTTCCTATTTACATACCCAAGTGTTTGCTTGGGACATAAATGGTACTAAATTGTCTCGAGAAAGCCACAGAGCAGCTTTGTTAGATAAAACTTCTTGCAGCTGGTAATTTTGGGCAATTAATATTATGAATGCTAATGCAAAGGGGAGTAGGGAAGATGCTGCAGGATGCCACTTATCTCTCTAAAACGAAAGAAAATGTCAGAAGTGGTGAACCTGCTGAGAGTATTACTTCTGGGAAGGAATAGATGGCAAATGTTAAAATTATCATATTTATGGACAGGCTGGAATTTTAAGACCAGAGTCTCTAATAAATAGTCAAGTAAATAAGACTTACTGTAAATATTTTTAAATGCTTACTTTACAACGGTTATTACAATAAGAAAGACCTTTTTCTAAAAAATAAGTTATGTTGAATATATAGGGAGTCTGGAAAAGAAACATCTGACAGCAGATTCAGATAAATAAAGTCTTGGGTTATCTCAATAATTGGAAAGGTAATTAAGGGTAATTCTCTTTTGTACTTTGGATTGGTATTTGAGGGAAATATTAAAATGCATATTTATATCAAGATAAAGGTGAGTTTGATATATGAAAGGTGAGATTTAGGTGAAACTGTAAAAGCCTCAATTTATGAAATAAATCTCATCAGAACTATAGAATCTACTACTTAGATATTAGAATATTAGATATTAGATATCTACATAGTGGCTACATTCTCATACTTTCAAAATAAACTGAATAAAATGGATGCATATTAACACTACTCAGTAGATTGAGTAGTTTTAAAAGTTTAACTTATCCTTCAAACTAATGGATAAGGCAGTATTCAGGGATCATTAACATCTGAAATGTTTACAGATCACAAGTAAAGACATATCACTCATACATTTTCCAGTTTTGATTTGAGAAACTCCGTGATTTAATGTGTGTTCTATTTTTTTCTATGCCCTATTCGATGTAAGCTCAGTTTCCCAGGAAATTAATTTCATGGGGATGGTAGGGGAAAAAACAAAGGAGGAGGTAACAATGCTTGATAGGAAATGTACTCGTTACCTACCTTGCTCATGTAACTGTAACACCTCTGTACATTATTTTTACAATAAAAACATATAAAAAAGAATTTAGGACACTCAGTTATGATGTGCTGATATTTTTTAATTTGGTGCAATTTGTGTTATATGACTAGACATACAATTTTACTCAGTGAGGAAGTTTTAGTTTAGGTGGAATATTAAAACAGAGGTAAAAATAAATATATTAGATGGGGCCAAGGGAAAGAAGTGGACACAGGAAAGGGGAAAGGGTGGGAGAATGCAGTCTAGAATCATTTGTATATACCACAAAATTGAGAAGAGTAAGGGAAGGTGTGGTTTGGAGGGGTATGAGAATGTTGAGGAGGGTAACATTTATCAAAATCAATGTATTCATAAACTGCTTTATTAATTGACACCTACAATGACTTAAAAATAATGACAAAAAGAATAAATATACATATATGATCTTTTAAATATGCTCATTTTAGAAGATCATGATGATATTTGTACTGATATAAAATAATTGTCCCTAATTTTGTGTACTTGTCTACATCTCCAATGTCTGACATCAAATCCTGCATGCACTTAGCACACTCACAAGAGCCAAGAAGATATATATACTAGCATTTGTTGGCTTAAAATGGTTACAGTCAGTATTAGAAAGCACATAAGTAAATATGTAAAGAGAAAACACACTTTAAAGCATTCACTCATTACACTTTTGTAAACATTACAAAATTTTATAATTTCTAAATTCCAAAAGTTAAAAAATATTTCTTGGCTTTGGACTTATTTAATATTTTTAGAAACAAATTATAGTTATTTATTATGTATGTACATCATACATATTTGGAATGGATATGAATAAAAGTAAATATAAGGCAACATATTGTAAGGTTTATTTGACTAATGTTTAAGGAAAAGTTAACTGAATTATTTTTAGTTGGATATTACTAGGTAGAAATACTTCATGACTGATACCTTCTCCAGCTCAAAGAATGCTAGAAATCTTTTGAGAGGGAAAATAAATAATAATATACTCAAAAATAAAGAAAATATGCAAAATATTTATTGAGATTTACATTATAACAGCAAATAATTATTTTAATAATGAACAGTATTCAAAAGACTCAGAAACAGTGGATAAAATATGAAATAATGCAAGACTTCACAGATTGTTCTCTGAATAAAGTAGCATGTTAAGCCAGGCACTGATGGCTCATGCCTATAATCCTGGCTACCCAGGAGGCTGAGATCTGAGGCTCACAGTTGGAAACCAGTTTCAGCAGAAAAGTCCATGAGACTCTTAACTCAAGTAAACTACTCAGAAAAAGTCAGAAATGGCAATGTGGCTCAAATGATAGAGCTCAATTTTGAGCACCGAGAGGCTTAGGAAGCACTGTGGTCCTGAGTTCAAGTCCCAGGACCAGGGGTGGGGAGGGAGCATGTTAAGTGCAAAAAATAGATTAAATTTAATAAAGTAGTTTAATCAAAATACTATATTATCAAAAAAATTCAAAAGCAGTACTCAAGTATTTCAAAAATTCACACATTCTAGAATTATACTATTGATATATAATGAGTGCTTATGTTAAATTCTAGAACTAGAAAAAATAAAAAAATTGTGAAAGGCTGAGATATTTCTTGAAAAAGAGATTGAGAAACAAAAAATTAGAAGAAAGCAGAGATGGTTTTCTTTAATGAAAAACAGAAGGAATCAGAGATTAAGCATATTGATTTAACAAAATTTTAAGTAAGAGAATAGTAATTGATAGTGAATAAATTTTTTTAACTATTTTTTTCTGCTAAGGGTAGAAAGTAGAAGTTTCACTGATTGATAAAAAGAGGGGAAAATGGGAAATGTGTGTGTGTGTGCATATATATATATATGCTAAATTTAATATAACATATATTTCCAGACATAAAATTTACTGAGGTACATACATCCAATATAACATTATAAAGGGCTTAGTCTACCAATATACAGCTTTAAGATTGTGCAAATAAAGCAGCATAGTTTCAAAACAAATTAAAACCTGAGAGAACTGTAGAGCAAGAGACTAATCCAAGATACTATTTAGGCATGTTACTTACATACATTAATAATTTATGAATCAAGCCATATTAAAGATTAAAAATCCTGGATAGTCAAATGGAGAATTCTGTTAGTGAGTTTTATTTTTTCCAATAAAAGAAATTATATATTTTAGGTTAATATATTATTTCTAAACACATGCAGTTTGTATTTTTATTACAATTGGATAAAGATGCCATCCAAGAAAGAGTACTTGATCAAATATCTAGAGAACGCACTGGGAATGTGGTAGATGAAGAAAAATAGAATTTTGCCAAATATAGTCTCTGTCTCTGACTCCTACACCATTACATTTGGTGGTAGATTAGGTGAACGTTATTAAAGGTTTCCAAGTCTAGTGTCAAAAATTCACTTTGAAAGCTTTAAAATGAAATTGAGCAGAATTCCGATAGCATTTGTTCTACATTTGACATGGCTGCTTCAATGTATTACAAGATACTGAAATTTGATGGCCCATAAAAAATAGCCGAGCTACTCCTTTCAATTTCTTTTTAACTGAATAAGTTTAGCTTTTCCTCTCTTCAAAATTTGCACAAACCACACACACACACACACACACACACACACACAAACACACACACACACACACAGAGCAAGCAATCCATTATCAGAATATGTGTGGTTTCCTAAGGTCTTATAGCAAGTGCTATAATAAAGATCTTTATCTTTAAGAAAGATATTTTCAAATTTCCAATGCATTAGAGCAAAGATAAATCAGGAATAGCTTGCTTTTTGAAGAACTCTCCATTTTATATCCTTGTTCTCTCATTAAAACAAGGACAGGAATATTTCTCATTCTCCAAACCTGTAAGTCAATATAAAGACTATGAAATAATGTCATATGCACAGAGACATGCTTCTCATCTGCTGCATATTTGCCTGAACTGAATATTTTGTATAGCCCAAGCATAATGTTATAAATATTCAAACAGCTTTTGGCAGGAAAAAAATCTTCTTAACCAATTAGAAGTGTGTAGGATTTGTTTACACCAATACTACAACTCTTAGCAAAAGATGCCTTGTGATACATATTACTACACTCATGATTTCTAGTTCTTCACTAGAATCATTTCCTTTAAGATATAAAAACATTCCTGTCATGGCAATACCTTGAAGTTCTTTTTAAAGTCCAAAGAGTATTAATTGAATAATAGGTATATAAACGGATTAAAGGGCTACTGAGTAGCCCTTTTTTAGATGTGATGAAGTCTTTCCTTCTGTACTGGCTACTTTTCCCATGCTACGTATGAAGATGAGGCCAGAGACAAACCTCTAATGGAAGCACTAGAAAATTTAATCAAGGAAGTTCTTCTTGATGTTAAAAAAAGCACTGATTAATAGTAACTAGTGGATCTATTTTCAAAGATATAAAGTAAATATAAGCAAGGGTTGGCACTTAAGAAAGAACTAGTGAACAAATTATTTAGAAGGCAAAAGGCCTCTACCATGAAAACTGAGGAGTACATTCAAAGATGGAAAGATGTTCATAGGTCATCAGAATTAATATTTTAGAGTGTCATATTACCAAATGAAACATATTCAGTGTAATTGTCATCAAAATTCTGGTGATGATCTTCATAGACAGAAAATTCAATCATAAAATTCACATAGAAGTGAAAAAGGCTCAAAATAGTCTGATGAAAGAGGAGGTTGTTGGCGGTGTCAGAATAGTTGACATCAAATTACACTGCAACACCATAGTAAAAAAAGGAACCAAAGAAAGAAGAAAGGAAGGAAGGAAGACAGGAAGGCCGGAAGGAAGGAAGGTAGGAAGGAAGGCAGGAAGGCAGGAAGGAAGGAAGGAAGGAAGGAAGGAAGGAAGGTAGGAAGGCAGGAAGGCAGGAAGGCAGGAAGGAAGGAAGGAAGGAAGGAAAGAAGGAAGGAAGGAAGGAAGGAAGGGAGAATGATATTGGGAAAAGCCAGATAATTAGTTATTTATGACTGCAAATACAGTGTTTTAAAACAGAAAACTTACTTTTTTAAAATTCTGAAGTTCCAAAGATGGAAAGAGTTTCATCGATCTTAACTAAAGTGTTGAAAAGAAGGAATTCATATTTAAGTGCATCTCAAGTGTGTGTGTGTGTGTGTGTGTGTGTGTGTGTGTATTTGGTATACACACACATTTCTACAACTTTCTATAAATCCTCTATTCCTTGTGGCTCATAGTCCTTGTTCATATTTCTCCTTTACCCTATTTTTATGAAAAGAAAATCACCATATGTCTGTGCCAGCTTGTATTGCTTCTCCTAACAATTTGTTAATTCAGATATGTAAAAATACTTATTGTGTATTTATGGTGTTTCTTTCACTGATTATAGAAAAAAGAACAAACAAAACAAATGTTCTTTTTATGCTAGAGTTTGAATTAGTGGACCAGTAAAGAAATGACTTCATAGAATCATCTTATAAGGTCATATGTATGTTGCTATTGAGCCATTCGGTTAATCTGCTAAGATCATTGTAGATGTATACTGACTATTGCAAATAAGGGAAACCATGGGACCTATGGTTCTTTTGGTCTGGCTTACTTCACTTAATACAATTTTTTCCAAGTCTTTCGATTTCTTTACACATGGACAATGTCATTCTTTCTGATGGAGGCATAGAATCCCATTCCGTATTTATACCATATTTTCTTGATCCATTTTTCATCTACTGAACTCCAAGACATGGGCACCAGAGATTTATCTTTGTTGTTGTTTTTAATGTACTACATGATTTCTTGTTTATATATATATATATATATATATATATTTATGTATTATTGTAAAGATACTGTATAGAGGGGTTACAGTTACATGAGTGAGGTAATGAGCCATTTCCTATGGAGCATTGCTATCCCTTCCTTTCTTTTTTCCCCTACAATTCCTACCCCTCCCCAACTTCCAAACTCCTCCCTCCCCCACCCCATTGTACAATTAATTTTCAACATAGTGTCTTCTACATCTCATTGCTACAATGTGTCAACCCGTATCCTTGTTTCAGCATTTTGCTTTTGCCCTTTCCCTCCCCAAATTAGAAAAGCGTATATACAAGATGTAGGGCACCAGAATCAAATACAGTGATAATAGAGGTTATACCATGGGGGAAGAATATACAAAAAAAATCACATAGTACATTAAAAATAGCAGCAACAAAGATAAAACATTCTGTGTCCATATCTTGGGGTTCATTTCACTTAGCATGATCTTATATGGTCAAATGTACATAGCTTTGAAATTTTCTGCTTCTCTAGTAAAATTATTCTGGTCATATACTAGATATTGCAAATAATGGAAACCATAGGACTAATGTTTCTTTGGGTCTGGATTACTTGACATATATGATTTTTCCAAGTCTTTCCATTTCCTAAAAAAATGGCAGGGTCATTTTTCTAATGGAAGCATAGAATTCATATATATAAATCACATTTTCTTGATCTAGTCACCTACTGAGGTGCATCTGGGTTGGTTCAATATGCTAGTAGCTTTGGGTTGGTCTTGCTTGTGATCATTTGTATAAATGTCCAGAAGAGGGATTGCTGGATCATAGGGGAGCTCTATGTGGAGTCATTTGAGGAACCTCCATACTGTTTTACAAAGTGATAAAAACAAGTTTACACTCTCATGAATAATGCAGTGGGGTTTCCTTTTAGTCACATCCCCTCCAGCATCTGTTGTTATTAGATTTCTTGATTATAGCCATTCTAACCGGGGTGAGGTGGAATCTGTGTTTCCTTGATTTGCATTTCTTTTATGGCTAGAGAGGTTGAGCATTTCTTCATGTGACTATTGTCCGTTCTTATTTCCTCTTCAGAGAAGTCTCTCTTTTGTCTTTAGCCCACTTATTATTAATTAGGCAGTTGTTTCTTTGAGGAATTTTTGTTGGGGGATTTAATTTTTGAGTTCTAAGTATATTTTAGATATGAGACCCTTGTCTGTTGTATGTCTAGTGAAGATCTTCTCCCAGTCTGTGGGCTTTCTATTGATCTTGCTAGCTATGTCCTTTGTCATGCAGAGCTCTGTAGTTTCATGCAATCCCATCTGTCCAACCTTTCTTCAATTTGTTGTGTTTCTGGGCCTTTATTAAGAAAATTTTGGCCTGTGCCAAGGAGCCCTATAGTTACTCCTATTCTTTTCTGTAATGTTTTCAGGTTGTCTTCTTTTACCTCCACATCTTTGATCCATTTGGAGTTGATTCTGGTGTAGGGTGATATATAAGGTTTAGTTTTCTATAGCTGTTTAACCAATTTGCCAGCACAATTTACTCCAGAGGCTGTCTTACTTCCATTCTACTTGTAAGCTCCCTTATCAAAGATTAGGAGGCTATAGGTCTGTGGGTTCATTTCTGGGTCTTCAGTTCTATTCCATTTGTCCTCAGCTGTTCTTGTGCCAGTACCAAGCTGTTTTGATTACTATGGCTTTGCAGTAGAATTTAAAATTTGGTATTGATATTCTTCCAACACTGTTCTGTCTACTAAGGATGTGCTATTTGGTGTCTATTATTATTCCATATGAGTTTTTTGGATTGCTTCTTCTATTTCATTGAAGAATGAGGTTGGAATATTGATAGGTGTCACATTGGATTTGATAGCTTTTGGCAGTATTGCCATTTTCACAATGTTAATCCTCCCAAATATAGGAGCAAGGGAGGTTTTTCTATTCCTAAGTTCTGCTTTAATTTCCTTTTTCAGGTTTTTAAAGTTTTTATCTCTTTTGTTAAGTTAACTCCTAAGTATTTATTTTTTGTGGGGCTATTACAAAAGGAGTTGCTTTCCTGATTTCAGCCGTGCTCTTCTCGTTATTGGCATACATAAAAGCCATTGATTTTTGAAGGTTAATTTTATACTATGCTACTTTGCCAAGGGTTCAGATCACCTCCAGTAACTTGGGAGTGGAGTCCATGAGGTGCTTTAATTTCAAGGTAATGTCATCTGCAAAGAGGGAGAGTTTTACTTCATCTTTTCCTATTTCAAGATAATGTCATCTGTACAGAGGGAGTTTTACTTCATCTTTGTCTATTTGGATCCCATTTATGTTTGCATCTTGTCTTATTGCTGAAACTAGGCATTCTAATACTAAATTGAAGAGAAGTGGAGAGAGTTGTATATGTTTGTCATACACAGCCTTTATTATATGGAGAAAATTTCGCATGGATTCATAGTTTTTCCAGAGCTTTCATCATAAAAGGGAGTTGAATCTTGTCAAATGCTTTTCCTGCATCTATTGAAATAATCATGTGGTCCTTATCTTTGCTCTTGTTGATGTAATGAATTATATTATTTGATTTGAGTATATTGAATCAGCTTTGCATCTCTGGAATGAATCCTGTTTGATCATGGTGTATGTTTTTTTTAATGAGTTGTTGAATTTGATTGGCCAAAATTTTGTTGAGAAGTTTTGCATCGATGTTCATCAAAGAAATGGGTCTACAGTTCTCTTCTTTGATGAGTCCCTGCCTGAGTTGGGGATGAGTGTTATGATGGCTTCATAGAAAGAATTTGGTAGTGAACTTTCTCTTTCAATTTCATTGAAGAGTTGGAGGAGTATTGGTGTGAGCTCTGCTTTGCAGGCTTTGTAGAATTCAGCTGTAAATCCATCCAGTCCTGGGCATTTCTTGGGTGGGAAGCATTTAATTGCTATTTCTACTTGGATGACTGATATGTGTTTGCTAAGTTGGTTTCAATCATCTTGTTTTACTTTGGGCATGTCAGTCTTTGCTAGAAATTCATCCATGTCTTCCAGATTCTCAAACTTAGCATAAAGGTTTGTGAAGCATTCTCTTATAAATTTTTGAATCTTTGTTGTTCCTGTGCTTTCTCATCTCTGAGTTAGTTTATATGGGTGTGTTCTCTTCCTTTTCTAATAAGATTTCCTAAGGGTCTGTCAATTTTGTTAATTTTTTTTGAAGAACCAACTCTTTGTTTTGTTGATTCTTTTTTTTGGACTAATTCATTTGATTCTGATTTAATTTTAATTATTTTATTCTGTCTACTGAATTGGGGTTTAGCTTGTGGCTCTTTTTCTAGGAGCTTCTGATGCCTCGTTAAGAAGTTGGTTGAAGATCTCTCCAATTTGTTGATATAAGAACTCAGAGCTATAAACTTGCCTCTGAGTACTGCCTTTGCTGTGTCCCAGAGGAGCTGGTAACTTGTGTCCATTTTTGATAAACATTTGAATTTCCTTTCTAATCTCTTCCATGACCCAGTGGTGGTTCAACAGTGTGCTGCTCAGTTTCCATGTGTTACAGGATTTTCTTTGGGGGCTTTTGGTGTTGAATTCTAATTTTATTCCTCTGTGGTCTGAGAGAATACATCATTTCAATGTTTCTGAATTTAGTCAAATTTGCTTTGTGACCTAAAATATGGTCTATTTTGGAGAATGTTCTGTTGCTGAGAAGAACGTGTGTTCTAATGCTGCTGGGTGAAATATTTGGTAGATGTCTGTTAAGATTCGTTGTTTAGATCTGAGATTTCTCTGTTTGGTTTTTGCCTAATTCATCTATCCAGCAGGAATAGTGGAATGATAATGTCCCCAACAATTAATGTCTTTGGATCTATGTGAGATTTTAGAGAAAGTAGTGTTTCTTGGATAAATTTGGGTGCTCTGTTATTTGGTGAATAGGTATTTAGAATTGCAATATCCTCTGAAGGAGAGATGCCTTAATTAGTATGTAATGACCTTCTCTATGTCTTCTTGATAATTTTAAGTTGAAGCCCATTTTATCTGATATTAGGATTGAAATTCCCACATTTTTATGGGAGCTGTTCTAGCTTGGTAGATTTTATTCCAGCTTGCACTTTCAGAATGTTTGTTTTTTGGGGGGGCAAGGTTTGTCTCTTGAAGGCAGCAGATAGAAGGACCTTGCTTTTTGATCCAAGTAGACAATCTATTTCACTTAATTGGAGAGTTGAGTCCATTAATATTGAGAGTTAGGACTGAGAGGTATTTGGTAGTTTCTGCCATCTTATGCACCTTCTTGGTGGCTGTGTCAACTGGGTTCTTCTTATGATTCTCAGATTCTCTGTTTAGGGGCCATTTCTTAGCCTTTACTGTGCTCTTGTTGGTTTTGTATATGTAGAAAATCTATAAGTATCTTTTGTAGGACTGGTTTGTTGGAGGTATATTGTTTCAATTTTTCTTTGCTGTGGAAGGTTTTTATTTGTTCCTCCATTATGAAGGAGAGTTTAGTTGGGTACAATATTCTTGGTTGATAGTTGTTTGTCTTTAGGGTGTGGCATACATCATTCCAGGCTTTTTTGCTTTCATGGTCTCTACTGAGAAATTTTAAGTTATTCTGATTGGTGTCCCTTTATAGTGGTTGATCTTTTCTCCCTGACAGCTTTAAGGATCCTTTCCTTGGTCTCTATTGATCCTGTGTGGATAACGATGTGACTGTGGATGTGCTGTTCTGGTCTGGTCTAGTTGGGGTTCTAAAGGCTGCTTGTATCTGAATGGGCCTATCTTTTTGCATGTTTGGCAAGTTTTCTGCTAGGATACTATTAAATAAATTTCCTACAGCTTTAACTTCTGTTTCTATGCCCCCCTCGACACCCATTATCCTTAAATTAGGCCTTTTTGTAGTGTCTTTTATATGTTTAATAGAGCTATCGTGTTCTTCTGATTTGTCTTGAATACTTGTCTGTTCTTTCTGTATAACATCTAGGCTATCTTCAATCCCAGAGATTCAATTTTCTGCATGGTCTTATCAAGGCTTTCTACCTTGTTTTTTTATTTCATTTCCTTCTAGCTCCAACAAAAAATTTGAAGCCATCAAATGTGATGGCTTCAAATTTTTTGTTGGAGCTTTGTTTTAGATCTTGTATGGACTTCTTTACCTCATTAATTTGGTTTTCAGTGTTGATTATCAAATACTTAGTTGGTTGTATATAGTTTCATTGGACTCCCATTCCTTCTGTTGGGCTTCATTCAGCATTCCTTTTTGGCCTCCATGGATTCCTCAACTTTCTGTTTGTGGATTCCATGAATGCCTTTATTAATCTTTTTTTTTTAATTCTCATCCTGCTCACACAATTCCTCTATTAATCTTTGCTTAGCCCCTTCACACTCACAAAATTCCTGTATTAATCTTTGATTAGCCTCATCATGCTCACGCATTTCCTCATCACTCACACACAGAGCCCTTTGCAAGCTTTCAATCTTTTCATTCAGTAAGTTTACCAGTAGTGTTTGTAGAGCATTTTGGGAACTCTCCTCTGGATTATTCATTAACTGCCCTGTTGCCTGATAGTCAGGAGCAGGCATAAAGATACCTGGACTTGCCATTTTTCTTTTGTTTCTCCAGCTTTTTCTGCCCATTTGAATATGAAAGTAAAACCAATTCTGTGCTAGAACACTGTTTTAAGGCAAGCATCAACCAGGAGCCCTGTAGTTGCACAAATTATTTGTCACAGTCAAAATGGGTATAGATACAATCTAATTCAACAGATACAATCTAGTTGAACAACAAACAACTATGGATGGATGGACTAAGAAAATCAAAGAAGGTTTTGGGTGATTTTCAGGAGAAAATAAGATTAGAGGAATGTGGAGAAAGGGAGATAGGGAATATAATAACTAAGACCTAAACTCAGAGAGAGAAAAAGGATAGAAAGAAAGGAAAAGAGAGATAAAAGAAAAGGAAAAAGGAAAAATAAATAAAAAATTTTAAATGAAACACTTTAAAAAGTATACATGTATAATGAAAAATACTACAAATAAAGGAGTTAAGGCTGAGAGTTTTTTAACTGAGTAATCAATATCTGAATAAAGTATGCACACAATGAACATTAAAGTCTAATTATTGATGACTGGTGGATGAACATAACAGCAATTAATTAATGGGGAAAAAAAGGACCAAAAGAGAATTTTAAAAACCTATAATAAAAATGAGGAAAAAATAGAAAATATTTTTTTGGTGCGGGGGGGGGG
>NW_012267269.1:9705942-9750065 GCF_000151885.1 Dipodomys ordii
GGGGGGGGGGGGAGGGGGGGGAAGGAGAAGGATTGGGATTGGAGGGGGGGGGGAGGCTGGGAAGGGATGTGAAGGGTAAACCAAAGGAGGAGGCGGCAATGCTTGGTAATAAATGTACGCATTATCCTGCTCATGTAATTGTAACTCCTCTGTACAGTATGTTCACAAATAAAATAAAATTAAATTAAAAAAAAAGAAAATATTTTTTTAAAATTAGGTAGAAAAGAGAATTCTTTGATGTTTTTTTTTGGGGGTGGTGGTAATCTTGTGTCTCTCGTGTCCTTCACCAGTTTTTTGGTGGAGTCTAGGGTTTACTAGTAGTTTGGTTTTCCTGTGGCCTGGTTGGTTTCTTAAATCAGTTTGTTTGAGGACACAGAACAAAGCTCTGCCTTACCGAGGACTTTAACCTCCTTCCAGGCTAGTTCAGAGGAAGGGCAATCTGCTTTAAGTGTCACAAAAGAGGGAGATGGCTATTTCCTCTAGCTTGGAATTGCTGTGAGGGAACTAAGTTGTGGGTAGTGTTGAGGCCTCTCAGCCATCAGTAGCTTTTCCTTGAGGGGCTCCAGCCTAGCCTGGAGCCATTCTCAGGATTTATGTTATCCAGTTTCCAGTTGTTTCGCTTTTACCCTGCAGCAGCTGGAGTTGCTGCCTGTGATACCCAGAGGGATGGGCAGCCTCAGGCTTCCCATGCCCTAGACAGAGCTTCCTCTGCCTAGGAAGGGCAACTTTCCCAGGGGGTGGAGCTGAGGCCCTCAGGTCAGGTTCCTTAAACCTGTTGAATAGTCTGTTGTCTTCTTCCAAGGCCTGAGCTACCTGCTAGCTGCTCTGGCCAGGTCATTGTCAGTATCAAAGATGGGGTTCTTCTCTGGTGGTGGGGGAGGGGATACCTTCCCACCTCAGCTCTGTGAGAAGGAGTGAGGATATCTTGTGGGGCACTCACACCTTTACCTTGGTTTCTGGGCCATCCACAGTCTATGACTGTGGTCAGCAGGATGAAGATTTCTGTTCCATGTCAGTTCTTGTTGGGGGTGAGTAGAATCTGCTTGCATGTTGCTGGTGCCTTTGTCCCGGGCTTTGTCTGTTGATATGCTGGCCATGGCAGAGATGCTGCCACTGCCAAGGACACTGGCAAGTGTTCAAATCTGACTCCTTAACCAAGCTGCTTTAATGTTTCTTCTCTGGCCAAACACTGCATTTCTCTCTAGCCTTGGACTTTTCACTGGAACACTAATACTGGTTTCTGCCCAAGATCTTGTTTAGCCCATAGCTTCCTGGGACTCTCATTTTTTTGTAGGTTCTTCCCACTATGGTATATCTCCTGTTGTCACGGGATTTGATTTTGGTGCCCTAGTATTGCACATATATTTATCTGAATTAGGGAAGGAAGGGGAACAACAGAATGGTGAGACAAGGGACAAGGTTGGAACCAAGGCAACAGTGATACAAAACAATATGTTGGAAATGATCTATACAACTGGGGTGATTGGGAGGAGGGAATTTAGGAGAAAAATTAGGGAAGGGTAACAAGTTTGACAAGAAATGTACTTAATTACCTTATGTAACTGTAACCCCTCTGTATATCACCTTAAAATAAAAATATTCTTGAATAAAAATGTATTAAATTATACACACACACACACACACACACACACACACACACACATACACACACATGAAATGACTTCAAATACCTTCATTTATAAAGGTTCGTCGACTTCTACCAGCTGTGTGACCATTACTGGAAGACTTGCATTGCCTAGTAAAGCACTAATAGCAATATCTTGAATCTTATGCTTTGTGTCTCATTTCTGCTTTTCTTTATGCCTGGCTTTATTTTATCTCATTGCTCTAGGCCTCATTAAAGTGGTAGAAAAGAGAGAGACTATAACAAATTTTATATGCTACATAAACTGCCTCTAGAAGTATATCCCTGAAATAAGACAAGTTAAAAAATTCTAGGGAAGAGAATTATTGGCTCAGCTAAGGCCAAATGCCAATCATAGGACTAATTAAACAGCCAGGGATGGAGACATCTAAGAATCTGTCATTTCTCATCGTAGTTATATGGATGGCATGGAAAAGAAGTGGTAGTAGAGGCTGAAGCTCCAAGAAGACAATCTAAAATTAAGGGTACTACAAAGATATATAAATACAAGCATAATTTAAGATGTATTGCTCATTATACAATATTATGAGAACCAGATTTGGACTCACATGAACATACCTTAAGTAAAAGAACTTATTTGAACTTCCTTTGAAATCTTTTTATTTATTTATTTACTTTTTGGTCATAGGGCTTGAACTCTGGGCTTTGGCATTGTCCCTCAGTTCTTCAGCTCAAGGCGAGCGCTCTACCACATGAACCACAGTACCACTTCTGTTTTCCTGGTGGTTAATTGTAGATAAGAGTCTCATAGACTTACCTGCTCAGGCTGGCTTTGAACTGTGATCCTTAGATCTCAGCCTCCTGGGTAGCTAGGGTTATAGGTATGAACTACCTGGCTCTTTGATATCTTTTTACCTACGCATCTGAATAAACAAAGAAAGAATTCTCTAAAGTACAGTTGAAGGATATGTGTAATTCTTTGTAATAGAATATGCCATTGCCTGTCTAATATTGTGGGTAACTCTGAAGTATTTTTTTTCAAGTATTGTGAATGATACTTCCCAATAGTTATTGCACTCAAATTTAGAAAATACCTAGAAATATGACAGATAAAGTAAGTGACATTTATTTCTGTTCCAGCAAAATATTATCAATATTGAAAAGTTAAAGCCTGTCCATTTTAGTAAACAACACTGTAGATTTATGTTCTTACTCTTCAATATTGTTTTTTTTTACCATAAGCAAAAATTAATGTCTTTATAAAATATTTGCATTGTACCAGGTAAAGAATTTTAATAACTATGACTTTCATATTAATAGCTACCATAATAAGACCATATTATTAATTATCATAAATTAAATCTAAGGTTTATTTTTACCATAAAGAATTTACCTTGAATTTCTTTAACATTTTCCTAAAAATACTTGTAACTTATGAAATAGAATCTTAACTTCAAGCACTCATTCTCAGTTCTTTATGTAAAGTGATATATCAGACACTCTTAAAAGTTGATGCTACAAAGGATGGAGACTTCCTGGGTGTCAGTGGCTCTTGCCTATAATCCTCCTTGCTTAGCAAAGTGAGATCTGAGGACTGTGGTTTGAGCCAGTATGAGCACAAAAGTCTGAGAGACTCTTATCTCCAAAAATCCAGATATGGAGCTGTGGCTCAAGTGGTAGAGTGCTAGCTTTGAGCAAGAAAAGCTCAGCAACAGTGCCCGGGCCCTGAAGTCAAGCTCTGTCAATGGGGCACAAAAATAGTCAGACAGATAGACAGATAGACACATAAATAGATACACATATAAACAGATAGATAGGTAGGTAGGTAGGTAGGTAGGTAGATAGGTAGGTAGGTAGCTAGCTAGCTAGCTAGCTAGATAGATAGATAGATAAATGGAACCTTGTTATGAGGATAAATTATGTAATATTGCCACTGCATTGTTGACACAACTTTCAGGCAATACTAGAGGATTCAGTCAGGATTTCTAGAATTGTTTTAAAATCTGATACTTATATACTTCTTGGAACCAAATGATCTAAGACTCAAAAGGATGAAATGATTACTCAGGACTGAATAAACTGACAGAGAAATACTTACTGGGTTTAATATTTTGAAACTTATGTTGTGTTTTTAATGTTCTGTTTTCTGAGGGACATATGGATAAACCATTTAGTACTTTCTGTCAATTTATCTCTAATCCGTGACTAAGTAAATCATATTTTTACAAAATAAAATGAAACATTTTAATGATATTCAGTTCTGTCTTAGAATTTTCTCAAAATCCAGAATAAAAGCCATAATGGGGGTAATATTTTATTGGTGTTACCTTACTGATATTGGCTCAATATAAATATTAATATCACTACACACACTTCTGGTGAGACCAAGTAAACTAATTTTGTCATGTTTGTGAATGCATTTTATTTCATGATATGACATTACAAGTCATCATTAAAGAACAATGTTTTAGCTTCCCATGCAGAAAAAGTTTCTGTAAGCACTCTGCCACTTAGATGCCTGCACACTTACTGATAAAAGGACATACAAAGAGTGTGTTTATCTCAGTGTCACCTGGAACACTCATACTGTCATATTGTCATAGACTGGAGGTACAGGAGCATTTAGCCATTTGGAGGAATAAGTGGGGTCTGGAGAAAAACAATGGATGAATCACTGAACCTGTGTACTTATATTTATCTCCTTGAGTTTATAGGTATATATAGTTATAAAATATATATTATATAATTAATATATAAGTTATATAATATATTACATGTAGCATATTACATATGTCATTTTATGGATATTATATACATTTATAATTTTACTTATAAAATTATATATTTATATGTATATAATACACAATTATATATATACTATAATTATACAATATAATAAATCATATACATTTATAATTATAACTATGTAATATGTTTTATATAAATGTATAATATATAATACAATAATATATTCATAATTATATTATAATATATAATGTATTATATATATGTATATATATTACATAAACATTGCATTTGCATTTCTTTTGTTGGTTGTCAGGCTTGGACTTAGGGCCTCAGTACTCTCTGGG
This sequence comes from Dipodomys ordii, assembly GCF_000151885.1. Classification (NCBI taxonomy): domain Eukaryota; kingdom Metazoa; phylum Chordata; class Mammalia; order Rodentia; family Heteromyidae; genus Dipodomys; species Dipodomys ordii. Next base: position 9,710,641 of record NW_012267269.1, read on the forward strand.
AGTTCTGTGCTCAAGGTTAGCACCCTACCACTTTGAGTGACAGCTCTACTTTGGTTTTCTTGTGGTTCAATTGGAGATAAGAGTCTCATGGACTTTTCTACCTGGGTTGGCACTGAACCACAATCCTCAGATCTCAGCCTTTGGAGTAGCCAGTATTACAGATGTGAGCCACTAACAATAGGCTTCATGTGAGTGAATAATAACTACATCGAATATAATGTACTAGAAGTTCTTGTCACTGTTTAAACTCAAGGAATGAATGTCCCCAAATTTGATTTAGAAAGTGATTTTAAAATAATTTTAAATCATCTCTTCCTTGTTTAATGCTAATGTAGGCAGTAATGGTAAACTGGAACTAATTTTTAGCTTTAATCAACATTATCTAATATTTTACTGTGTAATAAACCAGGCTGGAGTTTCAAATATTAGAGATTACCATGAGATAAAAGAATCCTTCCCACAAGAACCATTCAAATATATGTTGTGAACCAATCTTACATCCAGCAAAGTCAGTGGAAATAGGCTTAACACTACAAAAAATCAAATATATTTTTATCACATTGTGAAATATTTATTATTTATCTGACACATTCTTATTGAGAGTTGGAGAAGGGAGAAGGGAGGGAGGTACTTAATCTGTGTTTTTTAATAACTGCCTTTGTAAGAAATGTTGGAAATGGAACTATATGATCTTGTCTATAATGCTAAGGTAATAACTCATTAAAATGGGGAAAAGACTATTATATCAATAGTGTCACATTTAAGTAATTTCAAGTCACAAGTTTTCATTATATTTAAATACAAATGTTTTTCCATAGGTTACATATGTCTTAAAATTAAATAATATCATATATAGTATTCATATTAGATCAATGAAGCCAAGAGACAATGAATTATATCCTTCTTTATAATTTTTATTATATTTTACACCAACTGTTTATTTTCTTCTTTGGTAACTTTATACTTTCTTCTTCCAAAACTGTAATTAAACAAATTACTTACATGAATTAATTTGATCTCCATCACATACTCTGTGTAACACATAATTAATATGGGAGCCTCTTCTTAATGTGTTGAAATAGTTCAACCCACTTAACCTGCTCTTGGTTACAACTCCATAAGGACAGTACCTATACCTGTGAGCTCTTTAATGATACACAGAAAAAAAAAATTCCAAGCTTTGATTCTGTGTCTTTATATGTTAATTTGTTTCAATGGCAGTAGGTTTTCAACTCAGGATATTGCAATTACGAAACAAGCCTGAGCCATTCAACTAGTCTCATTTGTGTTGGTTAGTTTCTTATAGAGTCTTGCATTATGCCTACGTCAGCCTGGACTGTGAGCCTCCTGTTTGTGCTTGACCTGTGAGCCTCCTATTTGTGCTTTCTCTTGTCACTGGATGACAAACACATTCTTCTTTTCCCAGAAATTGAGTAAGATAGAAAGAAAGAAAGAGAGATGAGAGAGAGAGAAAGAGAGGGAGAAAGAGAGAAAGAAAAAGAAGAAAAAAGAAAGAAAGAGGGAGATAGATGGAGGGAGGGAAAGAGAGAAAGGAAGGAAGGAAGGGAAGGAGGGAGGGAGGGAAATTAATTAATATGGAGATTTAGACATCTGTCTCTTTCACTAGAGAAAGTGGTACTTGGAAGTAAGGACACACTGTTTCTTTGCTGTGCCTTCCCTCAACTTGAAGCCCAGAAATCTCTACATGGAAAATGATAAACCAAATGTCCTTTAAATCAAATACAATTCCAAACTAATCTTTTGTCTTTTATAAGTCCAATTTGTTTGCATACACTGTCTCTGAAATAATTCAGCAGTGCTCTCCAGCCGCCTTGTATCTCTACCCTGTGCTCACCCTTCAGGTCAGCTGCACTCTGCTTTCACTAATATTTCCTGTCTCCCTGCTTGAAATTGTGAGTATCTTGGGGTTATCTTAACCATGTATTAAATTAAGTCCTTCTACAATGTTCTCAACATAACTTGTTTAAGTGGAAAGAGAAATGTGAGATCTGACTTACTGTTTCCTAGATAAACTAATGCACACTATGTAATATGCATCAGACACATATTTGGTAGCTTCTGAAGTTTGCTTGCTTGTAGAATACTTTCAATTAAATGGTCTTACCCTCAATGCTTTCACTGTATTTGATGTTGATATAATTTGTGGAGGGGAAGGGAAAAAACAAACTGTTTAAATAGGGTTACAGGTGGACCCATTACAACAATGAGATGTACAACACTTATGTCGAAAAATGAACTTTACAACTTTGGCAGGGTGGGAGGTGGCGGGGGGCGGGTTGGGGGTGGTGGTGGTAGGGGAGTGTGGGGTGTGGAGAGGGGAAGGGATAGTATGGGGAAACAAAGGAGAAGGCAACAATGCTAGATAAGAAATGTACTCACTATCTTGCCCATGTAATTGTAACCCTTATGTATGGTATTTTCACACACACACAAAAAAATCTCAAAAAAATCTCAAAGGTCCCATTCACACCTTGCTGCCACATTCTCTCACCAGGATAGCAATTCTGAGGCTACCCTTCAGCTATTTGGAATGTAAGAATTTGAATTTTTCCAATGACAAACTGTACTGAACTTCTTGTGAGACAAAGTTTATTTGAAAACAGCCACATTCTTTGAAATGGCAAGTCTGTTCTACAGAATGCCTTTCAGATTCTAAACATCAAAGGGGCAGACACATTGTTTGGAAAGAAGTGAAAATTTGAAGATGTGCTGCTTCTCCCAAAGTGTTATCACTACTGAATCAGATAGATAGGGTCGTTCCGTCTGGGAAACTTTCTTATTTTATTAGCATTCTAAGGAAAGAACTGAGTAGAGAAATGTTAGGAAGTAATATGTATAGTCTGTTAAAACTAGGATATGTCAATTGCAAAAGTGAGGAGTTTGTGGTATTTTCAGACATGAGTATAATATACTTTGAGGGTATCCATCCCTTTATTTATCTTTCTCATCCTCTTTCATCTCTTCTAGTTCTTCTCTGCTTCCAACTAATCCCTAATACTCCTTTTACATGAATGATCTTGGTTTTTCTTTTTCTTTTTATTTATTTATTTTGTGGGTCATGGGGCTTAAACTCAGGGGCTGGGTGCTGTCCCTGAGCTCTTTTGCTCAAGGCTGTGCTCTACCACTTGGAGCCACAGTTCCACTTCAGTTTTTGAGTTGTTAATTGGAGATTTAGTTCATGGGGACTTTTCTGCCCAAGATAGCTTAGAACTTTGATCCTCAGATCTCAGCTTCCTGAGTAGCTAGAATTACAGGTGTTAGCCATCAGTGCCAGCTGGGATTTCGTTTTTCTTTGGATATTTGATTCTTCAAATAGAAGAAAAGATAGTTGTCTTTATGAGTCTGAGTTATTTCACTATATATATTCTCTAGTTTTACCATTTTTTAGCAAATGACTTATTTATTTTTTAATACAGTTGAGTAAATATCCATGGAATAGACATACTGTCACCAGATCCAGGTGAGGGTTTGTGAAGTTTTCCACTAACAGTATGGATTCTTCACATAGCGTCCTTGACTTCAATCACAGAAAAGAATTTCTGGACAAGTCATAATGCTCAGGAAACTTGTTGGGGCTTTATTGAAATAGTAAACAATCATGCAAACAGACAAGTGGACAAAAAGCAAACAGAAAATCAGAAAGGCAAAAGCACACTCTAACAGAGTGTGGGTTCGCTCAGAAGGAGAGATACATAACCCTTTGACATCAGGGGTATTTTTATGATAAAGTCAGGGGCTCTGACTCAAATGTTATGCAAAGATATATGTTTATCTGTGTGTTCAATCACTCTTTGTGTTATTACACTTTCTGTTTTTGGCTCACTCTGTTTGGGCATTTCTTCCAGGTAGATGTGAGTCCTGACTTAAAACACATGCTAATCCTTGAGATAAGGAAGGTGTTTTGTTGTCTCTCTTAGAAGCAAAGATTGTGCTTCTGTCCTAAATACTTGGCTTCTGAGTTGCATTTACTAGGCCTCATTTTCCCCAATCCATCCTGCCATTTTCCCCTCGATGACTTCGGTTCCTAAATCTTAAAGGAAGTTAATGGGTGATTAACAGTCTCTTCTATTTGCTTTAGGCTTGAGTTTTTGAATTCCTGGCAGCCATTTATGATAGCTCTTTTTCTCTAGTCTATCCTACCTCATTTTCTTTGTCAGTGGCTAAATTTGACTCTATATAAGCAAAACTATATTATTGACATGAAAGCCTAGCACTGTAATTGAACAGTTTGGATTTCTAATTGTATTTCTCTTCAATGAAAGATTTTTTTCAGACCAGGTGAGAAATGGTGTGATTCCTCCAGAGATTTCAGATCTTAATGTAGGGATCTAATCTATTTCATCAAGATTTCTCTAATTTTCAGACAATTTCCTGAGTGTATATACTCTTAACAAAAGAGATGTTGAAAAAAAGAGTTCAAGGGGCTGGGAAGGTAGCTCAGTGGTAGAGTGCTTGCCTTGCATGCATCAGGCTCTGGATCTGATTCCTAAGCAACACATAAGCAGAAAAAGCCAGAAGTGGTGCTGTGGTTCAAGTGGTAGAGCACTAGACTGGAGCTGAAGAGCTGAGAGACAGTGCTCAAGCCCCAAGCTCAGGCCCCATGACTGACCAAAAATATCCTAAAAAACAAAAAACAAAACAGTTAAAGACAATAATGATAATTAAGATGACAAAGATGATGATGTTGACTTTTTTGCAATATAAATTGTAGAAATTAGCAAAAATAAAGCAACTGCAAGAGTTTGTGAGATAGTTTTTAATATCTGTGAGGACAAAGTTAATGTAAAAATTGATTAAATTAAGAAGTGTAAAAAGAAATTGATGAAATTAATGAAAATGGCCTACTATTTTGAAAATAATTTACTGTGAAAGTCTTAGGCTATCTAAAATCTTATGTAGTAAGAAATGTTTGGAGAATTACATTATACAATAAAATAACTTCTTATACACTGTTAGTCTGAAAAAAATCAGTAAGATTTGCTTTAATATTTTGAAGTCTAAGTGTCATGATTTCTATGAATTTTTGCTCCATAGAAGGCTTGGGCGATATAAGCCAGTTATTCACCTGCTATTAAATATTCATCTGATCTAGTTGCCTGTGATTAGAGATAAAGAGATGATTTTCTAAGAGTAGATTCTAAAAATAATTGCATAATCCCTAGAGCAATAAGAAAGTGAGTGACCATTACCATTAATTAAAGTGCATGCTTTTCATGAAAGTACGTAAAATGTCATCAGATGATTCTGGAAGTAAAGAGAGTAACAGAAACAGATCTATTCATAGTCTTATTTTGGGATCATGGAGGTTTTCTTGCCATTTCCTCATAGCCGGATAAAAATGGAGTAATGATGAAGAGCTCTGTGGTTTGTCTCTACAGCCTCCTGGCTAAATGAAACTAATGAAGTAGAAAAATGGTATCGGTAAAACTAGTCTATGTTTTAAATACATTCCATCAGCTGTAATCTGTTCAGTTGTCTGTGTTTAATCGGATCTGACCTCAATCATCTCTTCTTGGCTTCTAAATACTAAGTGAATCACTTGTAATTTAGCCTCAATAAGCTTAAAAATAATCCCACTTTAAGTTCTCCACATATTTCAATGTAATGTACAAAGGCAACTAACATATACTTTTTTTTTAATTTGAGGAGATAAAGGATTATATGGAATGTTTTGAAACTGAATGCTAAGAAAGCCTAAGAAGAAAACATTTTATATTATAGCTTTATTACTACAAATGTTTTGACTCTCATCTTTCAAAATATACTTATCTAAAATGTATCTTGTAAAAATTACATATACTGATGTATTAAAATGAAAAGTAAATTCTAATTTCATGGTAATCTTCATTTGGATGGAAATTTCTTGACAGAAGAAGCTTTCTTTTCCATTATATCTGTATGAATGTGGAAGAGTGTCTCATACATTAGAGGTGCTCCAAAATATCCAAATAGATTTCAAAGAAATGGAGATTTGATAGTATTGCTTTGTTCACAAATGTGTATCTCCCTTTCTATGAGAATTTTGTGCTTTAGACTCTTAAATTATATTTAAAATGCCTATATATTTTACAAACCAGAGAAATATGTTTGAAACTCATTTTCCAAATTAAGGGAAAGGGAAATTGGATATACTAAATCTTTTCTTGTTGTTGTTGCTGTTGTTGGTTGTGGGGCCTGAACTCTGAGCCTGGGTGCTGGCCCTCAGCTCTTCTACTCAAGGCTAGCACTCTACCACTGAGCCACCTTCCCAACCCAATAAATCATTTTTCAGAAAAGTTCAACCTATCTGTTGTCAACATTCAGTGGAGAATTTATTGAACAATTCACAAAATATGCCTGAATTACCTTTTAATTGAGACAGAAAATGTTAAGGCCACATTAGTTAAAATTTGGCATTTCTGCTTACTTTTATGCCAGATAGGCATAAAAAATTGTGTGTGTTAACAAAATATTTCCATCAAAATATTTTACAGCAGTATTTGAAAAAAATATAAAATTCACACAAAGAATATAAGTAGAATTGGTTAAATAAAAGCAGCACAGAATCATACTACCTTCAAGGAACTTCAAAGAGACATATACAGCAGCAATGTACTTTTCTTCTCCTTTGAACAGTTCGAAACGTTTCCTTAGCCTATTGTCTACTAAGAGTCCTTCAGAATTATTGTAATCTTGGACATTTAAAAAGAGAAAAGTCAAAGTATTTTATGTGAAGTAATTATCAACAAACATATCAACATGTCTAGTGCTAGCTACACAGGAGGCTGAGATCTGAGGATCTCTATTCAAAGTCAGCCCCAACTGGAAATAGCTTGAGACTCTGATCTCCAATAAACCACCAAAAATCCAGAAGTAGAGCTATGGCTCAAAGCACTAGCTTTGAGCAAAAACAAAAAACTCAGGACCTAAGTTCAAGCCCAAGGACAAGCTCTCTCTGTCTCTGTCTCTCTCTCTTGCTCTCTCTGTTTCTCTTTTTTCCCTAGTACTCTCTTTCTCTCTGTTTCTCTCTCTCTCTTTCTCTCACACACACATATCAACATGAATAAAATTAACAAGCTAACATTGTTATCAAAAACTTTCTCTTTTAATTTTTAAGAAACTAATACATTTCATTTAAAACATTATAAAATATTCTTCAGACACATCTAGCTTGTTTATAATACATTTCTTATTAGTTCTATTATAACACTATCATTGTTATTCCTAATAGTTTATGGAATGTTGCAACACATTACTTAAATAAAACATTGGACAACAAATACAATATTGTAGCAAAATCTCAACAGAACCAAATAAGTTACCTTTTGGGGTAGTATTTTTTTTATTATCTATAAGTAGTTGTATAAAAGAGTAGCAACTTAACAACGCACTTTATGAACACAGTACATTTTTTCCTAAATGCAATTTTAAAAAATTTTTATTGTAAAGATGCTGTACAGAGGGGTTACAGTTACATGAGCAAGATGAGTATATTTCCTATCGAACATTGTTACCCCATCCTTTGTTTTCCTACTATTATACCTTCCCTCTTCCATCTCCCCCACTCCTTTGCCCACTCCCTGAAGCTGTAAAGTTCATTTCCAACATAGTGTCTTGTGATTCTTATTGTTGCAATAGGTCATCCTGTGTCCTTATTTCAGCATTTTGTTATTTCACTTCCCTTCTCTGATAAAAGTATGCACAAGATGCAGGGTACCAAAATCAAATACAGAGGCAACAAGGGATATACCATATGGGAAGAACAAACAAAAAAAAAACAAAAGAAAATGAAATAGTACATTTCAAACAACAACAACAAAGAAAAACCTCTTGTATCCATATCTTGGGGTTCATTTTGCTTAGCATCATCTTATATGGTCATATGTACAGAGCTTTTGGGCTTTTCTGCTCATCTGATAAAATTACCCTAGATGTCAATTAATTATTGCATTATAAGGTAAACCATGGGACCTATGTTTCTTTGGGTCTGGCTTACTTCACTTAATATGATTTTTTCCAAGTTTTTCCATTTCCTAACAAATGGGGCAGCATCATTCTTTCTGATAGAAGTATAGAATTCAATTATATATATATAATATATATAGTATATATAATATATATGACCTAAGTTCAAGCCCAAGGACCAGTACTCTCTCTCTCTCCGATTCTCTTTCTTTCCCAGTACTCTCCTTCTCTCTGTTTCTCTTTCTCTCTGTTTCTCTTTCTCTCTCTCTCTTTCTCTCACACACACAAACATACATATGATCATGAATAAAATTAATGAGCAAACATTATTATAAAAAGCCTTGTCTTTTAATCTTTAAATAAGAATATATTTCATTTAAAACAATATAAAATATTCTTCAGACACATCTAGCTTGTTTATATTTTGCTGTAAGGTATCAGGGTGATATACATTTCTGATTATTTCTATTACAACACTGTACCACATTAATATATGTAATATATACTATATAATACCATATATTAATATACCACATTAATAAGTGGACTGAAGACTTAAAGAGAGACTTCTCTGAAGAAGAAATAAGAATGGCCAATAGACTCATGAAGAAATGCCATAAAAGACATGCAAATCAAAAAAACACTGAGTTTCCACCTCATCCCAGTTAGAATGGCTATAATCAAGAGATCTAATAACAACAGTTGCTGGAGGGGATGTGGCCAAAAGGGAACCTTACTACATTGTTGGTGGGAGTGTAAACTTGTTCACACACTCTGGAAAGCAGTATGGAGTTTTTTCCAAAGACTACACATAGAGCTCCCCTACAACCCAGGAATCCTACTTCTGGCCATTTTATCCAAATGATCACAAACAAGGCCATACTAAAGCTACCAGCACATCTATGTGTATCGCAGCATTATTTAGCATTGCTAAGATATGGAACCAACCCAGAAACACAGTACATCTTAATCAATGCTTCCCCTTGCAACATTCTCACCCACCCATCCCAACCCACCCTTTTCTCATTTTTTCTTAGTTTTAACAAGCAGTTTCAATTAATTAATTTGTTGTTATTGGAAAGGTGATGTATAGAGGGGTTACGGTTACATAAGTCAAAGAGTACATTTCTTTTTAAACAATGTCACCCCTGCCCTCACACTCTCCCAATATTTGCCATCCATCCTCACCCACAAGTTGTATAGCTCATTTACAACAGTGTCTAGTGAGTACCACTGCTACACATTTGTTAACGCTTTGTCCCACCATTTCTGTGTCCTCTCCCCTTACCCTCCCAAAGACAAATGAGGAACAATAAGACAAATGTAAATAAAAACAGAAACAGAAAAAAAGGGAATAAAGATGTCTCTTTTCCATTTCATGAGTTTATTTCGATAAATATTATTTTATATGGTCAGATGCCCATAGCTTTTGCACCTATGTGATCCTCTTCTAAGAATACCCTCCTTTAGTTGCACTGGGTGAATGCCTAGAGATCTTTGTAGTTTATAAAGTCCCAGTATTTTTTTTTGTTTTAGTATCCAGGGTGGTTACATGTACATTTATAGGCACATTCTGGTTACCACAAAATGAGGGGAATCGTGCAACCTATGTTTCCCAGGGCCTGGCTTACTTCATTTAGGGATAATTTTTTTTCAAACTCTTTCCATTTCCTTCTGAATTTTACAATATCATTCTTTCTTATGGAGGAGTAGAATCTCATTGTGTACATATACCATATTTTCTTTTTTTGGGGGTCCGGTTGTGAGGCCTGAACTCTGGGCCTGGGCACTGTCCCTCAGCTCTTCAGCTCAAGGCTAGTGCTCTACCACTTGAACCACAGTGCCACTTGCAGCTTTTTTCTTTTTGCTTATGTGGTGCTGAGGAATCGAACCCAGGGCCTCATGCATGCAAGGCAAGCGCTCTACCACTGAGCCACCTTCCCAGCCCCGATATACCATATTTTCTTAATCCATGCATCCAATGAGGGGCATCTGGGTTGATTCCATATCATGGCTATGGAAAACAATGCTTTAATGAACATGGTTGTACTGATAACTTTAGTGTGGGCCTTGTTTATGTTCTAGTGGATAAGTGCCTAGGAGTGGAGATGCTGAGTTATTGGGCAGCTCTATCTATGTTTTGCTTTTTGAGGAACCTCCATATTGTTTTTCAGAGAGGTTGAAAAGTTTACATTTTCACCAACAATGTAATAGAGTTCTCTTTTGGCCACATCTCTGCCAAAATTTGTTGTTGTTAATTATCTTGATATGTGCCATCTAACAGACAAGGTAGAATTTCTGTGATGGTGAATTTCTGTGATGGTTAGATTTGCAATTTTTGATGGCCAGAGAAGTTGAAGATTTCATCTGTCCATTGGCAATTCTTCTGCGAAGTCCTTTAAGTCTTTAGTTTATTTAATAATTGGGTTATTGTTTCTTTGAAGGTTTATTTTTGGGTATTTAATTTTTTGAGCTTTAAGTGTATTTTAGGTATGAGGCCCTTGTCTGATGCAGAGCTGGTAAAAATCTCCCATTCTCTCAATTTTCTCTTTATCTTGTTAGCTATGTCTTCTGCTATGCAGAAACTCTACAGTTTGATGCCATCCCATTTATCAAGTCTTCCTTTAATTGCTGTGATTCTGGGAATTTGCTTAGAAAGTTTGACCTATGCATAGAAGCCCTAATGTTTTCCTTCTCCCATCCTGTAATATTTTCATTTATCTGGCCTTACATTGAGGTATTTGATCCATTTAGAATTGATTCTGTTGCAGAATATATAAGGATCTAGCTTCTGCTTTCTACATGCATATAGCCAATTTTGCTAGTACCATTTGCCTAAGAGGCTGTCTTTCTTCCAACCTGTGTTTTTTATCAAATATTATTAAATATTCAATGGCTATCAGTATGGAAGTTCATTTCTGGGTCTTCTATTCTGTTTCATTGATGTTTAGGTCTACTCTTGTGCCAACATCAAACTGTTTCTATTACAATGGCTTTAACATAGTAGTTAAATATACATCTTAGTTAAATATTAATTATATATACACTATATCTTGATCTATATCATCCCTTCAACATGTATACCCCTTCTACCCTCATTTTTCTCAATTCTGTTGTATATACAAATGCATTCTTCTCCATGTTCTTTCCAATAACACCTTCATTCTTCTACTCCTCTGCCTTTTATTTCATCCTCTTCTATTGCAAGTACCAATTTCTTGGTACTTATTTTGTTGGGCTTTGACTTAGTCTTTATAAAGAATTATACTATTAGTGCTCTCCATAGAGTTTATTATATCTCAGTTAATTCACTTGTAACCACTTACATACTATCCAGTGTCTTTACATGTAGATTTATAGGTACATCCTAGCTACTACAAAAGAGGGAAAGCATGCAACCTTTGTTTCTCAAATTTTTTCCAATTCTTTCCATTTCTTTATGAATGGTAGACACAGAATAGGAGATTTTTACCACCTATCCATCTGACAAAGGCCTAATATCCAAAATATACTTATAGCTCAAAAATATAAACCCTCAGAAAATAAATTCTAAAAGAAACAACTCAATTAATAAATGTGCTTATGTCTTAAAGCAGACTTCTCAGTGGAAGAAGTAAAAATGGCCAATGGTCACATGAAGAAATTTGAAACATGTCTGTCCATTAAGGAGATGAATATCAAAACAACAGTGAGATTCCATACTACCCCACTGGAATAGCCAATATCAAGAAAATTAACAATAACAAATGTTGGTGAAGATGTAGCCAAAAGAGAGTTCTATTATGTTGTTGGTAGGAATGTACACTTGTTTAACCATTTTTGAAAGCTAAATATAGAACTCACTGATGACCCTGTAATTCCACTACTGGGCATTTATCCAAATAGAGCACAAACAAGGCTACACTAAAGTGCAATCATGTTCATTGCAGCATTATTTACCATAGCAAAGATATAGTCCATAGTCTAGATATCTCTCAGGAGATGACTAGATCAAGAAAATTATATATATATGTATATATATATATGTATATATATATATAAATTCTATTAATCCATCAGAAAGAATGTTATATTTAAGTAGTCATTAAAATGTAAACTTTTAAAACATAATATTTATTATTAATGGACTGAAAAGTAGCAGGTATAAAAATGATAGAATGTAGAACTTTTCTGTTGCCATAGTATGTAAAGATTGTTAATTTACAATTTTTAATAGCTAGAATTGAAAATGGTTTCTTGGCAGTAAATATTAGACAGGAGTCAATGATAATAATAATTGCTAATATTTGCTTGGCTTATACTGTGGATACAAAAGTATATAATCAAGATTTATATTTCACAAATGCAGGCTATAAGGCTCAAAGTAATTGCTGTTTGTCAAGCTCCTAAAATGAAAGGAAATGGATTTTTAACCAGAGCCGGGGTCTCTCTTATGTCAGAGCTTAGCATTTTAGCCAGCGTGCTGCAAATAGGTATTGAAGACTAATGTAAAAATACTAACAAATATACTTTGCATTAGTCCTGAGACAAATAAGTCAAAACTTCTGGAAGAAAGTTATACAATCACTTTTTTACAAATTCTGGTTTTCCCTAAGGTAAATAAGTTTTATAAGAGAGTCCCAAAGTGATAGTAATGGAGACTTAAATGTTTTATCATTAATGTACAGATTTATCATTTGTCATTAATCAATACTATTTGTGAGGCCCAAAGAAACATAGCTCCCATGGTTTCCCTTATTTGCAATAACTAGTATATGTCTAGGACAAGCAGAAAAGGTCAAAAGCTATGTACATATGACCATATAAAATGATGTTAAGCAAAATGAACTCCATGACAGGGACACTAGTGGTCTTTTCTTTCTTGCTATTGTTTTTAATGTACTTATAATTTACTATGTGATTTTTTTGTTTCTTTTGTATGTTCTTCCCCCATGGTATAACCCCCGTTTTCACCGTATTTGATTCTGGTGCCCTGCATCTTGTATATACACTTTTCTAATTTGGAGAGGGGAAGGGAAATAAATAAAATGCTTAAATAGGGTTAGAGATTGACCCATTGTAACAATGAGATGTACAAGACACTATGTTGAAAATGAACTTTACAACTTGTGGGGGGGTTGAGGAAGGGAGGAGTTGGGGAGATGGGAGGGGAAAGGATGGTAGGGGAAAAGCAAAAGAAAGAGGTACCAAAGCTAGATAGGAAAGGTACTCATTACTCATGTAACTGAAACCCCTCTTTGCACTATTTTTACAATAAAAACATAGTTAAAATAATATATATGAAATTTTAACTGTTCTTATTCTAATCAGCTACTGCCAAACAAAATATAGGGAAGATATTTTGTGGTTCATGAGGACCTAGGCAGGAAGGGATGCTAAGAAGTAGAGAATCAGGAAGGTCTACATTAATGGAAATGAAAAATGGCTTATGAAAAATTCCTGGAAATGGAGAAACAAGATTAACTGAATGAATGCTAGAAGAATATACTATTTTTCTATTTTAGATAGCTATAATTAGGTTTAAATTGTGTAGTTTGTAACTACATCAACAAGTAGTTTATATATCAAAGTAGCAAGGCCTACAAAACATAAAAATTTTAAATGTGTATATTATTAACTTGAAAAGATTAATGAATGAATACAAAACTAACGTATGTGTTCACACTAACATTGAATTCCTTTCTGAGTACGTGTTCTATTTATTTTAAATTAATGCATGTATTTTATGGTTCAATAAAATAATGTTTTTGGAGAACTAGGAGACAAATATGTTTTCTATGCCATATAAAGTGACATTATCTTTATGTTTTTAACATTGTTTAAATTAAGACCTTATCTCATTTTTCACTTCTCTATTGAGAAATGAGTTGAATTTCCCTAAATATTGAATCAATGAGCAAACATATTGATGTCATCTTGATGTTTATTGTAGGCAAAATTCTCAACTTTTATCTTCTCTAATCTGTATAAATTTTTATGAGAATAATGTGAAATGTCCTTTTCTCTTGAGAATGGTTATATTTTTTACTCTTGTGCAGCTCAGTAATTCTGTACTTTATTCTTGCATTCTATTTAATTACCTTTAATTATCTTTGTTGTCAAACACCTTTTCTAGACTCCTGTTACATACTTAAGCTTCCATGGTGAATGTGTCAGTTCAGTCCCATTAGATGTTTTCTGTGAACTGTTTTTAGTTTAGCTTGCACTGGTGAGGTTGGGCTAGGGAAAAAATGAGTTTACACAAAATCAAAAATTCGCATTTATAGAGCAGTTTCCTTGAATTACTCACTCATCTTTGAGTATCTCTGTTTTCCCAAAAGCAGCCTTTTCTGAGTCTTGCAAAAACTGATACTTCTCACTAAAACAACATAAATGCAGGGTAAAGAATAAAATAATGGAGACTTTGAATAAATGTTGATTCCCTTTACAAAATTACTTGCTTTTTTGAGATTTTTATAACTTTAGAGTATTAATTTTTTTCTTAGACTTTAAGATTTTATTTGAATGAGCATTGGTTTAAAATGAACTAACTCCCAATCCTATTTTTGTTGGCTTTGCTCTGTGCTTTTATTTCATTTTATGTTTTCAACTTTTATGGTTGATATTATCTTCTCATTTATAGAGATTATATATAGATCTATAGATTAAGTTATGTCAAAAAACTGTAATTTCTGTAAATAGCTACCTATTCATAACTTATGGTTAATCAAGTAATCACTGACACAATTAAACCCAACAACAACTTCAAAACTGAGACAAATACACTAGAATAAATTGAATTAATTCATAACAAAAGAAAGGATTTCCAATCATTAGTATATGTCTAGGAAAATTTTATCAGGTTAGTGGAAAAGCTCAAAAGCTATGTACATATGAACATATAAGATGATGCTAAGTGAAATGAAGCCCCAAGATATGAACATAAGAGGTCTTTCTTTGTTGTTGTTTTTAATATACTATGTGATCTTTTTTGTTTCCTTTGTATGTTCTTCCCCCTATGGTATATCACTTGTTGTCCCTGTATTTGATTTTGGTACCCTTCATCTTATATATACATTTGTCTAATTTGGAGAGGGGAAGGGGAATAATAGAATGCTGAAATAAGGACACAGGATGACCCATTGCAACAATGATACCCACAAGACAGTGTATTGGAAAGGAAGTTTACAACTTCAGGATGGGGGAGGAGTCAGGGAAGTGGGGGAAGAAAGAGATAGTGGGAGAACAAGGAAGAGGGTAACAATGCTTGACAAGAAATGTACTCATTGTTTTACTCAAGTAACTGTAACCCCTCTGTTCAGCATCTTCATTATAAAATAAAATTTAAAGAAGAATTAAATTGGGTAAATCCTACTAAAATTACAACCATAGAACAAGCCATAGATTAAAGCTTCATTTTATTTATATTCTATTAATATACTTAGTTTTTCCCTTTCATATGAAATGAATTATTCATTAAATATTGTTTGTGTCATATAATTATCATGTCTCATTTATCACTTTTTCTTTCTTTTGTTTAGGGTAACTTTAAAATACTTTTGTTATCTTTAAGAACTTGTACAAGTGTTGACATTGAACAAAGCAGTTTATGAATACAACGTGTCTTGATCAATACAATCCTTCTCAACTCATTCATCCTTCTCAATCCACTCCTGCATTTTCATTAATTTTGTAGAATATACACTGGATCTTTGACTGTATTCTTCCCTCTCTTCATTTGTCTACTCCTGCCCCTTAACACTATTCCATCTCTTTCAAGTACCCATTTCCTGATTATGTTACATATTGTATTTCTAGAATATATTTACTATTAAACTAAGATTTATTTCTTGGATTCTATCAACTTTTCAACCCAATTACAGAGTTATAATTCTATTTTTGTAGCTATCTCTATAATTTTTGTAAACATTTTTTGCTTTAATTCTTTTGAGTGAATAGAAAGAGAACGATGAGTATTTTGGAAATTCTTAATTTTATATATACTATTCATTGCTTGGTTTGGGTTTTTGTTATTTTGTTCTTTATTTTATTTATGTTAGAATCTTTTAATTTGACTCCATTTTGTGTGACTCTATCTTTTTATTCTACTGTTAGTACAAAATTTAATGTCACAAAAGGAGGGTTTTGTTTTATGATAAGTTAGGAAAAGGAAAAGGAAACAGAATAGCCAGTGTTTTCAATTAAAATACTTTTCCAGGATCTTATTACTTTATCTATTGATTTAGTTTTTGAAAGGCCTATATTACCAAAGATTTCTTTTTAGGATTTTTCATGTAAAGTATGGATAATATGAAGACAAAAATATTGTAATTATTGTTAATTGTTAATAATCTAATTGTTTAATAACAAAATCCGTTATTATTTTTACATACCAAACATTAATCTAAGATATCTGTAAATATTTATTCTTTAAATCTTATGTGTCTGTGAGTTAGATATGTTTAATTCCTATAGTTACTGATGTAGGGACAAATAATGTTGGATTTTGCCCCAAATCACAAACAGGAGATGGAGGAACTAAGATTAACTCCTATGTTCTTTCTCTAATTTCTTATTTAACACACCACATCATTTATAAGAGTAATTTGTCATAAATAACAATAGTTGTGATCTCAAGTATGCTTATGAAATACAATTATGCCTGTGTCCTTTAGATTTGTAGCATATTTAAGCATTGCCTTTACTATTTTTTAAGCACATTACCAGGTTGGCCTTTTGATGATAGTATTTCTTTGCTTTCTACTAAATTTTCCCTGCTTATGGGAACCATTCATTCCAAGTAACCTTTAGAAAATTCTTATGTGAATTCATTGCATTCTTCTTTTCTGTTAGAAAAAAAAGACATCCACTGTTGGCTGAATATCTGTGTTTCCTACTATATTTCTTAGATTTCTTATACTGGAGCAATATCATTGGATTAGTTCCAGTTTGAGTAGTGGGTTAAAATGATGTGTGTATATTATAGGTTTAGGATATATAAAGCATTAAATCATGACCCCCCCACACCTCCACCCAGAGCTATCTTTCCCTTCTGGCCACTTGCTGAATCTGTCTCAAGAGAAGGCTGCAAATAGGAGACTGAGTTACTGCATGGAAGAGGACTGGAGAGTTCATTAGTTTATCTTCTTTAAATATGTACAGAGAAAAAGTTTGTTGTAAACCGTTAAGAATTGAAGGTAATTTCACCATATCTTGTCCTATGTACTGATATTATTATATCTTACTAACTGCTTTACATACATGCAATAAATTAAGTGGTTCTAAGAGCCACTTGTTTTAAAACTAATTGATTATTTGTTTTAATAATTTATTCTGTAAAGCAAGTTTAACTTTATTCATGTCAGTTATTTTCAGATCTATCTGTCAATCACCTACATAACCTAAATATGAGAACAGGGTAAGAATCTCTGTTACCAAAGATACTGGGAGAATTAGCCATTTTATTTAAATCCATAGTTAGTGAAAGCATAATGAAGCATCCTCTATTTTCAATATTTGATGTTAAGAAACTTTTATAAATATATTGACTGCTTATTTAATTACAAAAAGTGTCACATATCCATATTTCATCATTTAGAATCAGAAAGAGCTTTGAGGTCACAACTGAGTGACTGAGATCTGTCAAAATAATTGAAACCCTAATATACCACAAGCACTATGGTTAGCACTGGACTAGTAAGTAAAAGTCACAGGATTCATTTCATATTACACAATAATATTTGTAAAAAAAGTTTGTTAAACAATGCAATTGCAGAATAATAGTAAAGTCATAAAAATTCAGTAAGAGCTGAGGAGAAGGCAAAGTTGATTAGCACTAAGTGGTTAAATAAATGAGAAGATTTTATTAGAATTGTATAAAATTCTGTTCTATCATTTAAACAATTTCTTTAAATTAATTTTTATTTGTTTCTATGAGAAGTAAGCTTCTTTGATGTTTTAAAGATCAATGATAGATATCTTGGACTTCATTTTATGGTATTATTTATGAAAGAACCAAGGTAAGTGAATAGTCTTTGAATGTTTGTATTACTTGGCACTTACAATTTTCTTTTTTTCCAAATTTTTTATTGTGAAAATACCTTACAGAGGGGGTACAATTACATGGACAAGGTAATGAGTACATTTCTTATCAAGCATTGTTGCCTCCTCCTTTGTTTCCCCTACCATCCCTTCTCATCTCCCACTCCCCCTCTGGCCAAAGTTGTAAAGTTCATTTTTTTTATTGTGAAAATACTGTACAGAGGGGTTACAATTACATGGGCAAGATTATAATTTTCTTTATTGATTTCTTTTCCTTGTTTTTGTTTTTTCTCTGTTGTGAACTATATATTCTGGTTTTACTTTAATTGTAGAAATTTACAAAGGAAACATGAAATGATTTTTTAAAATTTTAATACTTCAGAAGGGAAAACATATGAATTGAAGATGACCTGGGTGATTCTCTTTGTTATCTCTGTACTGAAAAATGAAACACATATTTTAATTATAGATACAGGGTAAACAAGAAATCTAAACTAAGGAAGGCTTTGAATCATGAAGGATTATGAACAGCAAATAATCATGTAATAAATTTGAATATAAATAGTATAAAAGAGAAAGAAACATGCTTCTTCCAGCTCTCCCCTTCCAAACTCACCAGCTGCCAACACTAGTAAAAGTTGCCTGGAATCCAAAGCACTTACATGTTGTGGGTCTAACATCAACCGTTATGTCACTTGTGGTGCGAGTTCTGAAACCATTTGATGAGTTTTCTCTTTTTATTTTCCTTTCCCTCAAAATCATTCAGCCAACTTGCTGATGCAAACGTCTGGGCACTTTCTAATGTAATAAAAAATGTAATACAAAGCCCACAAAGCCAGTAAATACCCTCTTTGTTTCTGATGCATGTCAGGAAATTGAAGTAAATAGATTTAAAACTCCAACATTACAGACAATGAGATTAAAAAGCCATTAGTAATCATAAACCCATTAGAACTCTGGGCACCAAAAGACTGTGAGGGAGAAATTTCTTGACCAGATTTTTTTTTCAAAAGGATGTATTGATATCATTCCTCTTCCATTATTTAATAAAAGGTTTTGTTTTGCTCTTAATAGTCTATTCCCTTTGGTAAATGGATGCTTTTAACAGAGAAAGTTTCATGAGTGTTAAGAAACATACATGAATGAAATAAATAAGAATAAGTAAATAAAACCATAGAGCAGAGGTGAGCACTAGTTTAAAGGGCATCAAAGTGGAGCATTATCATTTAATGGACTGAATCAAGGAAAAGCTTGACTGCTTTCAGATTCACCACCAGCCAACTTTCTTAATCTTTCCTCTTGCTGTCTCATCAGTTACCCATTTTTGTCAACAACGGTGACCCATGATATCTTGAGCAAGGACCCTCTTTTCCAGCTTTAGCATATAGAATTCTGTTGTTCATTATACAAGGAAGATGGAATCCTGCACCTATTATTCTCTCTCGGGGTAATTAAAAATAGATCCAAGATAAAAGGAAGTGACTCAAAACTTACTTTTAAACATAGGATCTGAATGGGCACTGATGGGAGGAAGCAGTGTGGAGATAGAAAAGGCAAGATTGCTCATCAATGACTATAATCATCTCAAGCACTGATGGAATAATGTATGAAACAATGTTCAATATTTTAAATAATGGTTCTTTCTTAATTGTATAGGATACCTTTTGGCCTACTGAATAAAATCCCAAATCCTTCTCTAAAATAGACTGTATGTATTTATTATTTATCATTTTTAACACACTAAACCTCTGTAAATGGATGCTCACATAACAGAGTATATTAGATAATGCCCCTATCACCAGCATCTTGCATAAAATCAAGTACAGTTTCGTTAACCCTATAGAGGAATTGTCTCATAAATTGTCAGTCATCATTGTGCTTGGAACATCATACTTAACTTATTGTTCATTTAGATCGCTGCATTTTCCACTTCCTTCTGACCATTTTGCTCTATTTTTCTTAGAATCTCATTTATTACTCTAAATAATTTCTCCATTAAAAAATCACTGTTTCATTTATAAGATTATTTCTTTGTTGCTTTGTATGTCCCTCCCCCACAGTATAACCCCTGCTTTCACTCTATTTGATGTCGGTATAATTTGTGGAGGGGAAGGGGAAAAACAAGTCGTTTAAATAGGGATACAGGTGGACCCATTGCAACAATGAGAAATACAAGTCGTTATGTCGAAAACGAACTTCACAACTTTGGGGGGGAGGAGAGAGGGGAGGATTGGGGGAGGTGGATGGGAAGGGATGGGAATGGGAAACAAAGGAGGAGGCTACACTGCTTGATAAGAAATGTACTCATTATCTTGCCCATGTAATTGTAACCCCTCTGTACAGTATTTTCACAATAAAAAATCACTGTTATAATATATGTTATAATGAAACAGCTTTAAATTATTGTAATAAACTTGTAACTGGAAAATATTATCTCTATCTTTCAGTAACCTGAGTCAAAACGATGGTTAAAATGATCCAAGTTAGAACTCAATCACTTTGGTTTCTTTGATCTACAATGTTACTCTAGATGTGTAACAAAATAAGATGAAACAAGTCATAATATAGCTTAAAAGACAAATAGATATTATAATTTTAAAACTTAAACTTACTAAGGGCTGGGAAGGTGGCTCAGTGGTAGAGCGCTTCCTTGCAAGCCGGAGGCCCTGGGTTCGATTCCTCAGCACCACATAAGCAAAAGGAAAAAGCCGGAAGTGGCGCTGTGGCTTGAGTGGTAGAGTGCTAGCCTTGGGTTGAGGGGTGAGGGACAGCGCCCAGGCCCAGAGTTCAAGCCCCATGACCGGACCCAAAAAAAAAAATTAAACTTACTAATAGTTTGATAAAACTAGCAGGAACCATTTTGTGAAAGTATTGATACGATTAGTTATTATCTTAAGAATTTGAGTTCTTATAAGTTTTCACTAAAAAGAGTATCATATAAGAAATACATATTCCCAGGGGTGGTCTGAAATCTATATTTATTGGACATTGTCTAAGGAGAAGAATGATCAAGGGTGATATTTCTAGTCATCTTTAAGCAAGTAGTGATCTCGCCAAGTCTTCTGTATCTACTCTTGTTTTAGCCTGTGGCCCAGAAATTGTGGCCCCATCACTTCTCTGTATAAAGGCCTGGTTTTATAACCAATCCATTTCCAATGAACTAATGAAATAAATACAAATAAATGAATAAAACCAAAAATCAGAGATGAACACTAGATTTGTGTGTTAGCACCACCAGGAACAAGGAGCAGGCAACAATCCTCGATAGGAAATGTACTCATTGCCTTGCTCATGTAACTGTAACCCCTCTGTATAGTATTTTTTGCGGGGGGTCCGGTCTTGGGGCCTGAACTCTGGGCCTGGGCGCTGTCCCTCAGCTCTTCAGCTCAAGGCTAGCACTCTACCACTTGAGCCACAGCGCCACTTCCGGCTTTCTTTTTGCTTATGTGGTGCTGAGGAATCGAACCCAGGGCCTCATGCATGCAAGGCAAGCACTCTGAGCCACCTTCCCAGCCCCTC
This sequence comes from Dipodomys ordii, assembly GCF_000151885.1. Lineage (NCBI taxonomy): Eukaryota > Metazoa > Chordata > Mammalia > Rodentia > Heteromyidae > Dipodomys > Dipodomys ordii. The sequence goes on from NW_012267269.1 coordinate 9,732,145, forward strand.
TGTATAGTATTTTTGCAATTTAAAAATGTGCAAAAAACAGTGACAAAAGGAAATAAACCAAAGGAGAAAAAATAACTGCAAATATTACAATAAAAAACTTCTTGTTTCCAAAAAATATTCCCCACCAATTAGAAATAAACTAAATCCAAAAGGACTTCTTTTCCTCACCTCCTCCCCGCCTAGATTGTAAAGTTCATTTTCCAACATAATGTCTTGTACATCTCATTGTTACAATGGGTCCACCCGTATCCCTATTTAAATATTTGCTTTTTCCCTCCCCCTCCCCAAATTATACCAACATCAAATACAGTGAAAACAGGGGTTATACCATGGAGGAGGAACATACAAAGAAACAAAAAAAATCACATGGTGCCTTATAAATCCATTAGAAACAATAGCAAGAAAGAAAAAACCACTTGTGTCCCTATCTTGGGGTTCATTTTGTTTAACTTCATTTTATCTGGTCATATGTACATAGCTTTTGACCTTTCCTACTTGTCCTAGACATATACTAGTTATTGCAAATAAGGGAAACCATGGGACCTATGGTTTCTTTGAGCCTGGACTACTTTACTTAATATAATTTTTTCCATCTCTTTCCATTTCCTAACAAATGGACAATGGCATTCCTTCTGATGAAGGCATAGAATTCATGTGTGTGTGTGTGTGTGTGTGTGTGTGTGTGTGTGTGTACATATATATCACATTTTCTTGATCCATTCATCTACTGGGCTTCTTATTAACTACTGTGAATTTAGTACTCTAACCTGTTGAACTACTCTATACACTTACCATGGGCTTAAAAAAAACAATTTGGAACATATAGCTTTACCTAGTCTAGTGTCAAATATATATTTGAGTAAATTGTCTAATAGGTTCTATCTATTGTGTGATAGGGTTTCCTTCATTTTTAATTAAAAACTCAACCACAGATATGGTGCTGCAATCTAATTAGAATGCAATATTGCATAATTGTTAGAGAGTTTTCAAAAGGACAGACATACCTGACTTAGATTTTTCACATCTGAAAATGCACGCTACTAATCATTCTGTATATAATCTTGAGAAAATTTGTTCTCTTTTCCTTATATACAACATGAAAATTGAAAATATCTTAGTGTTATGACCATTAGGTATAGTAGCACTTATATTGCTACTGCTTCTGGATTGTAAATTATATGTATAAATAATAAAGTACATTGCAATACTTGGTCTTGAACAGATACTTCATTATAAGATCTTTGTAAACTATATTTTTATCATGGTCAGAAATTAAATATGCTGACCATTATGGGTCCTAGAATAGACAATAGAATAAGGTTTAAAACAACTTAATTTTTGATAATTAAGAAAACTTGAAATCTTTAGGCTATAATTACTTCTCTAGATTAATCATTAATATGTTGATTAATAGCTAAATTCACAATCATTATGATTCAAACCTATTAGAACATTTTTACCTGCTGTATTCATTTACTCTAATAGGCAGCTAACTTTTATGGAGACTTCTATGGTCTTTTATGGACTCTACAATATTCTCACACATTCTGCCCAACTCATCAACTCCCTCACTTAAGATTTTGCAGGACATATATTGGATTTTTGAGGCATATGGTTAATTATCATTTTATCCAGTCTAATAAAGATTGAGAATTAAGAAAAAAAGAATAGTTTCAACATTTGTCAAGATTACAAAATCCTTTCAGTCAGGTTAATCTGACCTCCTAAACATAATTACATGACTGGCTGTGTTCCTTCTCAGTGTAGACAAGCAGAAACGGTCAGATAAGTTGATGTTAGGCGAAATGAACCCCAAGATAAGGATTCAAATGTTTTTCCTTTCTTGCGATTGTTTCTAACATATTTATATTTATTTGTTGCTTTGTATGTCCCTTTCCCACGGTATAACCCCTGCTTTCACTGTATTTGACGTTGCTATAATTTATGGAGGGGAAGGGCAAAAACAAATCATTTAAATAGAGATACAGGTGGACCCATTGCAACAATGAGACGTACAAGAGATGTCGAAAAACAAACTTTACAACTATAGCCAGGGGTGGGGTGGAGAAGGCGGGAGGGGGTGTGTGTGGAGGAAGATGGGAAGGGATGGGAAGGGAAACAAAGGAGGCAGCAACAATGCTTGATAAGAAATGTACTCATTACCTTGCCCATGTAATTGTAACCTCTCTGTACGGTATTTTCACAATTAAAAAAAAAAAGATTCCTTACAAAGGTGTTCATCCTCAGCAATGTAAAACCACTCATTTCATAACTTGCCAGCCTTCTGTTACACACACCACCACCATTCAATTTGCTACTGGCCCAGTTCCTTATCCTCCACATTTCCAAAGGAAATCGAACTCCTTACTCATGTTGGTCTCCCGGGTTTCTAAATGGTTCAGTTCTACACTTCCATCCACTTCTTTAGCATAATGGAGAAAAGAGAAGGCTACTCCCAAACCTCTATAAAAATTCAAAACCCTCAATTCAGGACATTTAATGATCTCTGGGGCAAAATATTGGTTTATTCATGGACTTAATATGTTCAGTAATTCAGTGTCTTATTCTTTTTTGTTCAATCTCATAGAGAATAGAGGTGGAGCATGTCACTAGGTAGACTAGAATTCAACACTTTTATATTCTATTTTTTCTATCCTATTTGGTTCATCCTATTCTATTTTCTATTCTAATCCATTACATGTTGTTTTTTGAAGATATCCTTAGTAAAATCTGATTCAAACCAAACAACAGCAACAAAAAATCCTAAAAAAATCTCACTTATTAAAAAAAGACTTCAGTAAATTTCCCCTGTCAATTGCTTTTCTGCCTCTGAGCTTTCTCTAAGCTGTTTCCCTGATCTGTGAGGCAAGGGATTCTTCCTGCCAGCTTCCTGCACTGATCTAGGGGAAAATTAACACATCCACAACTGAGCTCAGGCATTGCTGACATCTGGTTTATACATTTTCACAGCACACTCACACTACACCCTATTGTCTCTTTCTAATGCACTGTTTTATCATGTGGCTCATTTCTAGAAAATGCATTTAACTTTTAGGTACTACTCTGTGGTATGAAGTGTGGCAAACAGAAATAAACAACCTTGAAAGAGCATTTCCACAAATATGCAGCTATCATAATCACTGAGTACCCAACTTCAGAACTTATGATATGACCTTTTTCATGGATATTTCTGAAAAAATGGACAACATTTATACCTAAAAATACTCATTTCACTTTTCAGACACAATACAAAATAATGTCATCATTTTATATGAGCTATAATTTAACTACACTCCTGGCTGTAGAATAAACAATAGCTCTTAGATGCTTATTTGTATTTTTTCTTTTAGTAACTAAACAAAATAAAATTAAGGTTGTAGATTTCGAACTGTACCTTTAAAGTGTATTTTTGTCTTTGTTTTCTATTGCTTTATAAACAGATAAATATAGAAAGAAAACTTTAGTTCAGACACTATTTTAATTTAGAATTTGTAATAAAACAAAGCTAAAAATTGCTTCAAACTTCATACTTCATATAAAGATTCTACTAAGAATTTGTATCATCAGCAACATTCATGCTCTAATATAAAATGCACAATGGAAAAATAATGAAGAAATTACACTTCATAGCTACTAATAAATTGATGAAAAATTTCTTGGTACCACTAACTTAATGTGAATTTTTCTATAAAGTTACCAGTTAGGAAGGGAGGGAAAGAAAAATTAAATTGAATTTTTGTGACACCAAGACGTGCTTATTTAAATACCAGTAAGGTATTTAAAAATATGAATTCATTGTCTCTTGGAGATTATGTTAAATTTATTCTTGCTAATATAATTAATGATAGTTAAAATAAATAATAATATATGTATTCATAAATATATATATCTGTATAGGTGGAAACATTCTTATCCTGATGAATATTACCAGCTAAATTTTCCTATAAAATTCCATAAAATCCTGATGTCCTAACAAAACTTTATTTTTTTAATTTATTTATTTTAATTGTAAAGGTGATTTATAAAAGGGGTTTCAGTTACGTAAGTCAGGTAATGAGTACATTTCTTTCTGAACAGTGCCAAGTCTTTCCTCATTTTCTTCCAGTATTTTCCCTCCTGACCCCCTCTCACCCACAAATTCCCAGCTGCGATTGTTCACCCTTTTCCCCACTATTTCTGTGCTCCACCTTACCCTTCCCAAAACTTATAAACTTACATACAAGACAAAAAGTACAGAAATCAAAAACAGAGACAGAGAAGAAAACAAAACAGAAGCAAAAAAAAAAAGAGAATGAAAAAAACCTTGTTTCCATTTCTTGCAGTTCATTTTGATAAACATCATTTAACAGATCATATGCATATAGCTATTGAGCCTTTGTGATCCTCTCCTAAGCATATCCTCCTTTGGTCTCATGTGTGAATGTTTAGAGTCCTATTTAATTTGTCATGTCCAAATGTATTTTTTTCCTTTTCCATCAGTTGTGTTTTGTACATTTATAACCATATTCTTATTACTACAAATTAGGAAAATCATGCAACCTTTGTTTCTTTTGGGTCTGGCTTATTTCATTTAATATTATTTTTTCAGTCTTTCCATTTCCTTATGAATGATGCAATATCATTCTTTCTAATGGAAGCATAGAATTCCACTGTGTGTGTGTGTGTGTGTGTGTGTGTGTGTGTGCACGCGTGTGTATGTGTGTATCAAATTTTCTTGATCTATTTATCTAATGAGGGCATTTGGATTGATTTCATATCTTGCTTATGGTAGACATTGTTACAGTGAACATGGTTGTGCTGTTAGAGTTAGTGTCACCTTGTTTTTGATCCATTGCATAAATGCCCTGGAATGATATTGCTGGGTCATGGGGAAGCTCCACATTTAGTCTTCTGAGGAACCTCCATACTGCTTTCCAGAACTGAACCAGTTTACATTCCCACCAACAGTGAAATAGTGTTTCCTTTTGGCCGCATACTTGCCAGCATCTGTTATTGTTAGTTTTCTTGATAATGGCCATTCTAACTGGAGTGAAGTGTATTTTTGATGTTGTCTTGACTTACATTTCTTTTATGGTCAGAGATATTTAAACAGTTCTTAATGGTCTATTGGTCATTCTTCTTCTTTTGGAAGACTTTTTAAGTCTTCAGCCCATTTATTAATTGCATTGTTGTTTCTTTGAGGGTGTGTTATTGGGGGGTTAATTTTTTTATCTCTAAGTATAATTTTGATATGAGGCCCTTGTCTGATACATAGCTAGTAAAGATTTTCTTTCATTCTGTGGCATTTTGATTTATCTTACTAGCTTTGTCCTGTTCCATGCAGAAACTGTTCAGTTTAATGCAGGGTGAAATTAAACCAAGAAATCAGTAGTTTTCTGTTTGCCAACACTGCAAAAAAAAGAGACTGAAATGAGGAAAGCAACTCCATTTGTAATACCCTCAAAAAATATTCCTAGGAATTAATTTAACCAAAGATATGAAGAACCTCTATGGAGAAAACTTAAAAAATCTGAAAAAAATAAATTAAAGCATATGTAAAGAAATGGAAAAACTTTCCCTGCTCCTGGATTTGAAGGATAAACATCATGAAAATGGCAATACTTCCCAAAGCTACCTGCAAAAATACTCATCAAAATCTCAAGAATATTCTTTTATGATCTAGAGAAAGCAATCCAAAAATTCATGTGGAATAAGAAAAGACCCTGAATAGCAAAAACTATACTTAGCAGGAAGAACATTGTTTGAAGATATGAATACCAAACTTCAAACTCTAATACGTAGCTGTAGGAATACAAACAGCTTAATACTGTCACAAGAATAGCCTTGAGGACCAACGGAATGGAATAAAAGACTTAGAATGAATCCACAGATGTACGGACAGCTAATATTTTGATAAGGAATCCCAAAACACAGAATGGATGAATGACAGAGTCTTCAACAAATGCTTCTGGCAGATTTGTCTATATACATATAGAACCTTATAGATCACCATACACCAGAATAAATTCCAAATGGATCAAAATCTCAATGTAAGGCCAGATACTCTGAAAATATTACTGGAGGAGATAGAGGAAAAACTAGGGTTCCTTTGCATGGGTCAAAAATCCCTAAGTAAATATCCAGAATTAAAAGAAATGAAATAAAGACTTGATAAGTGGGATTGCATCAGAACAAAACTTTATACTTAGCTTGAACACATGATTTTTCACTATGGGGGCCTTTCTCAGTCAAATTTTGTTCTTCTTGAATAAAATATCTAAGATTAGTGATTTATAAATAGAATCTTGGAAGAAGGAAATACCATCATCAAAACCTGTGTCAACCTAAGTTGGACTTCCTAGTTTCAAACCCAAAAAACTATAAATATACTGTGTTCAAGGCAAGCACTCTAGCTTATCTTTCCCAGTCTCCAAAGCCAATAAAGTGTAGACATGCCAGGTTCAAAGCAAGTTTAGTTAATTATTGCATTCTCTCTATTTTGTAAAATCCTTTTTCTTCTCAATATGGAATTAATTTTCACCTGCTTGAGTCTATGTAGCCACTCTGCAATAACAATGGTTTTTTATAAGAATTTATTTTTCTTGTAATCTCTGTCAAGGTTTTATATCCCATTGAGTTGCAAAGCTCCATTAATATCAGCTGACTCTTCTACAATTTTCAGTATGTACATGTGTTTGTATGTACATATGCATTTATATTTTGGGACATAATATATGTACATACACAGATACATACATGTATACTTAAAATTGTAGAACAAGTGGACCAAGTCTTTAGCTCATTTATTGATGGAGTTGTTTCTATAAGGATTTGTTTTGGGAGTTTTTGAGTTTCTGTATGGCAAAGGTCATAGTGAGCAAGATAAATAGAAAGTACACAGATCTTTATGAGCTCTGAATCAGATAAGGGCCTTATATCTAAAATATACTTAAAGATCAAAAAATTAAACTCCCCCAAAACAAATCTTCAAAGAAACAACAACCATAATCAATAAGTGGGCTAAAGAGTCAGAGAGTCTTCTCCAGAGAAGAAATAAGCATGGCCAATAGAAACATGAAGAAATGTTCAACATCCATGGCTATAAAAGGAAAGCAAATAAAAATAACATTGAGGGGCTGGGAAGGTGGCTCAGTGGTAGAGCGCTCGCTTTGCATGCATGAGGCCCTGGGTTCGATTCCTCAGCACCACATAAGCAAAAAGAAAAAAAAAAGCCGGAAGTGGCACTGTGGCTCAAGTGGTAGAGCTAGCCTTGAGCTGAAGAGCTGAGGGACAGCGCCCAGGCCCAGAGTTCAGGCCCCATGACCAGACCCAAAAAATAAAAAAAAATAAATAACATTGAGATTCTTCCTCACCCCAGTCAGAATGCCATTATCAAGAAAACTAACAATAACAATTTCTGGCAGGGATGTGGCCAAAAGGGAACCCTGTTACACTGTTGGTGGGAATGTAAACTTGTTCAAGCACTCTGAAAACAGAATGGAGGTTTCTGAAAAGGCTAAACATAATGCTTCCTATGATCCAGCCATCTCAGTCCTGGACATTTACTCAATAGATCACAACCAACACACCACTAACACTACGAGCAAAACCATGTTCATCACAGCAGTGTTTACCACAGCCAAGATATAAAATCAACCCAGATGCCCCTCAGTGGACAAATGCATAAAGGAAATGTGGTATATATACACACAACGGAATTCTACTCACCCATCGGAAAGAATGATATTGTGCCATTCATAAGGAAATGGAAAGACTTAGAAAAGTTATGTTAAGTGAAGTAAGCCAGACCTCACAAAAAGAGAGCTTGCATGGTTTCCTTCATTTGTGGTAACTGGAATCTTCCTATATATCTACAAGTAAACACACCAAATGATTATAATAGACAGGAAATAAACAGTAAACTGCCAAACACCAGATGTTATAGAAAAGAAATTGCCAAAGGAAATTAGAAAATGTATGTGGTAATTAAAAATAAAGGCATTTATTTAAATTTAGGTAATACATTTAAAACAAAAAAGGTAGAGGTAGTAAACACATACAAACTATTAAGCCAACTCACTCACTGGTGGAGGGGGAGGGGAAAAACAAATCCTTTAAATAGGGATACAGGTGGACCCATTGCAACAATGAGATATACAAGTGGTTATGTTGAAAATGAATGTTACAACTTTGGTTGGGGGGGGGGAGGATTAGATGGGGGGGGGGGGAGAGGATGGGAAGGGGAAACAAAGGAGGTGGCTACAATGCTTGATAAGAAATGTACTCATTATCTTGCCCATGTAATTGTAACCCCTCAATACAGTATTTTCACAATAAAAATAAGTAATAGAAAAAGAAATAAATTTTAATAGGTCTATATTAAGTAAAGAGATGATTTAGTAATGAAAATACTATGGAAAAGAAAAGCCCAAGCATAAATGACTTCAAAAGTAAGTCCTGATAATATATACAACTAGTGATCTTTCACATTATTGATCAACAAGAAAAAAGAAATACAAAACACAAGGACATTAATTCACATCTACACAGAAGGGTACAATAAAACAAAATGAACAAGTGATAGTAACAATATAAAACTTACATACTCATCTATTCTTGGGATTGCAAATGTTCTATCCCCTTGGAAATCTTCATGTATTTCTTTAAAAATTAAAAATAAAATTAAAAAAGATTTATCACCTAACCTCGCAATTAAATCCAAAGTATTTGAGCCAAAAAAACCAAAAGCATATTTTCTTCCACAGTCTTTCAAATAAAATATATGTGTCGGTATTACCCTTTTAAAGAGTGTTTCTATTATCTTTAAGTAGTTTTATAAAGGAGATGCCATAAAACAATGAAGTTTATGAATATAATGCATCTTGATCATTATCACCCCCTTCAATATTCTCTTTGACCCTTCTTTGATCCATTCCTTACTTTTTAAAATTTTGTGGTATATACAATGAATTCTTTTTTTTTTTTTTGTCGGTCGTGGGGATTGAACTCCGCCTGAGAGCTGTCCTTGCACTCTTCAGCTCAAGGTGAACGCTCTACCTCTTGAGCCACAGTGCCACTTCCGGTTTTTTTCTAGTGGTTTATTGGAGATCAGAGTCTCATGGACTTTTCTGCCCGGGCTGGCTTTGAATCATGATCCTCAGATCTCAGCTTCCTGAGTAGCTAGGATGACAGGCATGAGCCACCGGCGCCCAGCTTACAATGAATTCTTGACTGCATTCTCTATCCCTTTCCCCTTCATTTCCACTCCCCTTGGCTCCACCTCCCTCTTAGATGTATTCACTTCCTGGTGTTAATTTAGATGGGTTTTGACATAGTCTTTCTAAAAATTTATACTATTTGAGCTCTCCATAAAGTTTATTATACTTCGATTAATTCATTAGTAACCAATTGCATACCACCCAACATGTTTACCTACAGATTTATAGGTACATTTATCTACCACAAATCAAGGAAAGAACACAATCTTTACTTCTTTGTGTCTGGTTTCATTCACTTAATATAATTTTTAAACATCTTTTTATTTCCTTACAAATGGTACAATATCATTCATTCTAATAAAGGAGTAAAATTTCATTGTGAATATATGTCACATTTTCTTGATCCATTCCTCCACTGAGGGGCATCTGGGCTGATTCCATAAGTTGGCTATGGTATATTATGCTACAATGAACATCACTGTGTTGGCAGCTTAGTGTGGCTTTGTTTGTGATCTACTGGATAAATGTCCAGGAATGATATTGCTGGATAATAGGGAAGCTCTATGTTTAACCTCTGTACATCTTTGAAGAGTGATTAAACAAGTTTACATTCCCACCAACAATGTAATAGAGTTCTCTTTGGCCTCAACCTCACTAGCATTTGTTATTGTTAGTATTCTTGTTATTGGACATTACAGCTGAAGTGAGGTAGAATCTCAGTGTTGTTTTGATTTGCATCTTCTTTATGACCAGAGATGTTGCAGATTTCTTCATGTGACAGTTGGCTGTTTTTACTTCTTGAGAGGTCTCTAAGTCATGAGCCCATTTATTAAGTTGTTTTTTTCTTTGAAAGTATATTTTTATGAGTTTAATTATTTGAATTCTAAATATATTTTAGATATTAGGTCCTATTCAGACATGTAGCTTCTCCCATTCTGTTGGCTTTCTGTTCCTTTTGTTAGCTATGCCATTTGCCATGTAGATGTTAGATGTGATCCCATTTATCAAGTCTTTTGGCTTGCAGTGTTTCTAGATTTTTACATAGAAAGTTTTGGCCTGTGCTTAGTAGCACTAGTATTTTCCCTACTCTGTCCTATTGTAGTTTCATGGTTTCTGGTCTAAATTGAGGTCTTTGATTGATTTGAATCAATACTGTTACAAGGTGATATATGAGGCTCTACTTTCAGTTTTCTGCATGTGGATATCCAGTTTTCCTTGAACAATTTGTTGAAATGGCTATCATCATTCCAGCCTATGTTTTTGCTCCCTTACCAAAATTAGATGAGTAGGGCTTGGAAGGTTGCTCAGTCATAGAGTGTTTGCCTTCCATGCACAAGGCCCTGGGTTCGATTCCTCAGCACCACATAAGCAGAAAAAGCTGGAAGTGCTGCTGTGGCTCAAATGGTAGAGCCCTAGCCTTGAGCTAAAGAGCTGAAGGGTAGCATCCAGGCCCAGATTACAGGCCTTATGACAGACAAAACAAATTTAGATGACTATAGGTATGCAGGTTTATTTATGGTTGCTCTATTTTGTCCAGTTGGTCTTCAGGCCTATTTTTGTGTTGGTCTGAAGCCAGTTTTTTTTTTTTTTTTTTACTATGTCAGCATTATTCTTGATAAACAATGAAAACAACTCTAATGGAGATTAGTTGAGTAGCAGATGCCCAAAGTATAGTATATGTGATAACTACTTTATTATTTAAAAATGAATCTAGGGAATAAAGTACTAGTAGATATTATTTATGTATAATCACTGAAAATATGATGCTATGCATAAGAAATAAGTAACAAATGCCATCCACTGCATTTTTATTCATAGAAACTATTTCTAGTAAGTAATTTTCAAGGCACAAAAATATCCTTAAGCCACTGCTGAAAAGATGATGGCCGAAGTATTGAGAAAATTAAAGAAGACACAGTGACCAGTGATATCTGTGTGGTTTCTTTCAGGAGTAATACAAATATTGCACAGTTAATGGTAATTAAAAATGTACAACTCTGTGAACATACCAAAATCATCCAAATGTATGCTTTAAATATGTGAATTTTGAGTTTGTAAATTATGTGGTAATAAAACTGCTATAGAATTTATATATATACATATATTTCCCTTTTGTGAATTACATGCTATATTCCATATAATTAATAAGAAGCATGCCTATTTATGTATGTGAGCAAAATAAATAATGGTATACAGTTATGTGAAAAAGAAATTTAAGTGGAGTTTGAAATCCTGAATAAAAATTCTTTATATTGCTGAACATCTTCCAGAATAACATTTTTATTCTAATTAATTGAGAAATAAGTGCCTACTTAGTGAACATATTTATACATTGGAAAAGATTTCTGATGTTAGGCACGTAAAGCCCAACTACTAAGTTTTGATCATGAAGACTGACAGACCCAGAGGAAAGAAAATAAGAACTAAGTAAAATTCCATGATCTTTTAGAAGTTCCTTAAGGAGACAAAAAATTTGAATAAAACATGAACATGTTGGTCCCCTGGTTTTTAAACAAATGGTTTCTTAATTGAAATTTTGTCCTAAAGCACTGTGGTGATCATTTCACTTCAATATGATTCAAACATTGCTTCAAGCACATGCATTCTGATACATATTTGGTATTTTACAATATGTGCATACATGCTACAAAACAAAATAGCATTGAATGTTTAAAAAACAAGATGTTTACACAATAACGTGAAGATAATTTTAAAGGCAATTGTGATTATTAAGAGTTCTAGAATATATATATATAATATATGTATATTTGATATGTACACATCTTATGTGCAATTAAAATATAATATGTTTATACATATATTTAGAATATGAATTATGCTAACATATGTATATATAATATATATTAAATACATATTTGTATTATATATACAATATCTGAGCTTAGTTGCAAGAATAGTATTTACAAGAATCATACTTTAACAGCAGTGATATTATATAGACATATTTACCCCTTCAAATGGAATTGTGAATTGGTGACTATTATTCCAAATGCCATACTAATAAGAACCTGCATTGCCAAGTATTCTAAATGTAGATCATAAAATTGGCTTCTGTTGTCTTGAAACCTAGACTTCTTAGCCTATAGTGAAGCAACCTGATCTTTCAACATTTTTTCTTTCTTTTTTCAGTATTAAATGATAACAACAATGTATCTAATTGTTATATCATTGAATGTATTCAAACTCCAAGTCAATGTTGCATTCACAAAACATTCTCCAATATTTTTCATTTCTTATTTTCTTTTCCAAATTATCCCTCAAGCCATATAGGTGAAGTCAAGAGAAATGCATTTAAAAACAAACAAGCAAACTTAGATTTCTACTCAGTTCATATCCAATAAAGTCCCATTAAAAACAATAGTATTATTTTATGTTGTAAAGTATTGAACTCTCTTGACTAGTACTGGAACTTACAGTGTTTGAAATAATCAAGCCCTAGGGCACTATGAAGCTTCTCTTGCCATTGAGAAGGTGGTGTCAAAGCTAAGCAGGAGAGAGTCTTTCATGTGGCCTGCAAGAGAAAATTCAGATAAAATCTCTGGCATGGAACAGTATCAAAATTTTAGAAAGGGTTTGTCATAATTTTTAATAATGAATGAATAAAAGGTGGATTTCTGGTATGTGACAAACACTGAGGCAACTTAGAAAAATAAATTCAAGTAGAAATGAACAACAGGAGAGTATTCTAAATTCTATAAAAACTTATTTTAAGGAAAAAATAATAATAAACATGGTGATAGATATTTTAAGTCTGCTGACAGCACTTAATAAAAATACAGGCCAATATCTTGACAGTATTACAAAACAAGTTAAATGACATAAAAATATTCAGTAAAAATAAAGAGATGACATAAATAGAAGTATAAAATCTCAAAAATCCGTGGAAAAATTCCATTCAGAAATACAAATAACATTAATTATTTTAATGTAGATTAAAAATATACACATGATAGAAAAAGTTGAAAAGACATTAAAATGAAAACATAATATAACAAAAAGATATAAAAAGACTAAGAAAAAAGTGATGAATACTAAAGTAAAGGCTACTGAATATATAAATACTGAAGTGCCTTCAGAAATTAAGAAAAGTAGCCAAGAGAATTAGGAAAAATGTAAAATAGTAAAACAATCGTTAGAAAAGCTGTAACTTCAATTTAAAGCCATTGTATACATCTAGAATATTAACTCCAGTGATAAAAATTACTAACTCCAATAAAATTATAGAAGTTCAGTGGACAGGAATTAATTAATTATGATTTTGAAGAAAAATAAAAATTGCTTATTATCAGACTTTCAACAATTTTATACAAAAATAGTATATCAAAATTCAAGGAAATATTCAAATAAAGAACATGAAAACCATGAATTCTATATCCAAGAAACTTTCACTTATAAGTAACCAAATGATAATGTTATTATTTGGGCAAATTCAGGGAAATTCCTGAGAACCTGTCATGAAACATTTATCCAAGAGCAAGCTGTAGGAAGAAAAATCTCAGTGACATACCTAAATGTAAATGTGTAGGTTTTTTCTTAAATTATATCTTCATTATTTTAAGAAGTTTTCAAAGGAGTTATCATTCAACATATCAGTTTGTGAGTATAATGTATCTTGATTGCTATCAACCAAGTGTGTACCAGTTACTGGACCCAAACAAAATGAAACAAAGCAGAAACTATCATCTAATGGTCATCTGCTCTAATAAGTAATATTAGAACCATCAATAAGTGAGAAGACTATGAAGACAAATGTCAACATTTTTAACCATTTTCAAAGTAAGTGACATTGGATATAAATATTGTAATAAAATTTGTAACCATGAGTTTCTTTAATTCTATCAATCCTCGATAACTCTTCTAAGAATCATGAAAATTAGATATAACAGAAAATTTTAAGTAGAAATACTGTAAGCCTCAGATGAAATGGAAATATTATCATGTAATCACAAGATATCTATGTATACACTCAAATATGTATATATGTATTAACATATGCAATGTAAATATATACATATATATGTATTTTTCCTGACTAGTATCTATATTTTCCTTGATCTGTCCAAATGTGCTAGTAGCAATGGTCATTGTAGGAATATCTATCTATCTATCTATCTATCTATCTATCTATCTATCTATCTATCTATCTATCTATCTAAACAGTTATCAAAGAAAGTGTCTAAAGATGTAAACTGGCTCTAGAGTCTCCCCTACTTGTGTTCAAACAAAATAATTACTGAATTAAAAAAGGAAAAGAAATTACCTTTTTCTAATAGTTTAGACGTAGTTTTAAACACATACTATATGAAAAAAATAATCTGTTAAAAACTACATATTAATTAACATTGCCTAGTAAAACAGTTCTTTGAGTATTCATGCCAATGATGAAATGCTAGCTAATCCCTCAAACATGAGAAAACTTGTGTTTTCTGTCCTATCTCTTAAAACGCGCGCTTAAATATTTTAGACACACTTTCATGTGTGTCTTAAATATTTTAGACACACACCAACGTTGTAGGTTCAGTGAACATAAATTGCTTTTATGTTTTCTTCAAGTAAGTTAGTTATAAAATTATCCTGAATAGGTGTTTTTGTTTGTCTTAAACTCACAGAAGAAAAATGTTTATCTTTTTCAAAATATTGTAAGATGGATTTAAGAAAATTGTCTAATGAGTAATGACTAGAATCAGGGGAATGTTGTGATTTTTGTGATCATGCTAATAAAAAAAAACACTCTCCCTAATGATTTCTTATTATGTCCACATCTTAAGGGATAGTTAATATGAACCACATAATGTAGTTTTAATAATAGAAGAAAATATAAACATTCATCTTTTCTATATCTATAATAAATTAATATACTTCATTATGCCATCTCCTACTGTTACCATACCAAGAATTCAGCACAATTTAAGATTTTTATATACATTATGATCAATGAATAACTACAACTCATACTACCTACACATCAATTCAAGGAAACATGGGCACTTTTCATATTGATTCCTTCAAATATTCATAACTTTTTTCAAGAAGTTAGTTATCCATTTACTTATTCCAAGATTCAAATATAATTAGTACTTCCAAAAGACAAACAATTGTAAAATTATCAGCAGTAAATTATAATTAATAACAAACTTTGAGTGTTTCACATGATTGACTGATTAATGTATGAACATATTTTTTCAATATTGGAATATCTAGTAGTAACAGAAAGCTATTTTATTGCAGATTGCACTAACAGTCCCTGATGATTCTAAAAAAAAAATCACTTCCAAACCTACTAGCAATGGCAATGCTTTACAAATCTGGTGACCTCTTAAATATTTTCAGTAACAACCAGTTCAAGATCTATTTCTAAGTTGGCCTGGATTCATTCACTTTGGATGTACAGAGGTGAGTTAAAGCTGATACATTTAACCTTTCTTTTTTTATTAACAATGCTAACAGGATAACTTTTGCTATAGAAGGGCCTGATAAATTACTATATGTTAGAAATTAGGGAAATGGGTCAATTTTCTGGCATTTGGAACCAACAATTCATTATTATTTAGTTTGAAGCATGTAAGAAGTGCTTCATTATTTATTGTGAAACATTATCAACTACTAGACATTTGCCACAGCTATTCAAATGTAAATACAAAGACTTGCAGAAAAGTTCATTATATGTTATGCCAAACCACGTCTATCTTTATCTAGCATTTTCAGTCATGTATTTAAATTTGAAAAAAAATATCATTTACCTAGTACACCAGCATTTTTCTACAATGAATACAGGAGAAATGAAGTAATCTTTTGTGCCAGGTGTTTTTAGTCTTCGAAAATGAAAATTATGCATATGTGTTTCACCTGAGGATGGAAAACAGATTTAAAGAGTAGGAAACATGGTAGATTCATAAAACCAGAGTTCCTAAAGTGATACTGTTTCAAAGTATTCCACTGACATAGCTCAAATAATGCCTCTCTGGTTATAGTTCTGGTATACAGATTTTTCTTCTGAAAAATCATATTCTAAGCCTGAAAATGCAAGATAGGTATATCAAACATATAAAATTTGTGGCATTAAAACAAACAACTAGAAATTACAATGAAATTAATCTGAGCCTGTTTTACACAGACATGCAACCCTAGTTTACTATTAACCACCAAAAAAAAAATGTGATGCATGAGCAGACTTAATGTTATACTAATAAACAAACCAAGACTTTATATGTGTATAAATTAGTCTGTTTGATTGCTCAATTCATCCTTCTGGTATTTTATATTAACATTTTTATGAAAATGTATACAAATATAATTTACTGAAAATTATTGACTATCATAAGAGAACCTGAAGTCTAATCTCAGCTGTGTATGCATCCTATACTTGATTGCTTCATAATTTATTTTATTCCAAGAAAAATGCATATTCTTTCACTCAGGAATGACAAATTTGTACGATATTATTTTCCATAGAAGTATTTCCATGCACCTCATAGTTAGGTCACCTGATGAGCTGCATGGGAACTGTGCTCCAGATTGTACTTTTATCATGCTTGTCTTTCATTTTTGTGTCAAAAATCTCTGTTCTTGTGGTTTCTGTGTTTGGTTTCTTCATATTTTGTTGCCAATCTGAATTAATTCTGCTGTTATGACTTCTTCTCTTTTACATTGTTATAAATACTAAGAGAAAGTATCGCTTTAAAAATATGATATGCCTATCAGACTGTTTAAAATACTGAGTAACTGCATCTACCTCCAACCAGGTCATGGAGTTAGCAGCTCTATAAGCTTGGTATGATTATCAGTTGGTTGTTGAGGGATAGTCAGAAGAATCTGCTTCCTTTGCAGTAATTTTCTGCTTTCGTCTATACTTTTCGTACTGTGTTTTCTTTTAACTTGTGGCACTATGGTAATTTTAGTTTTCTGTATATATAAGACAAAGACAAAGAAGTTTCAACCTTTTTATTTAACAGGAAAGAAACACAACTAACATTTAAAATGTATTTTTTGTTTGTTTTGGGTGATTTTTTTTAACTGGTCCTGGGGCTTGACCTCAGAGCCTGGGCACTGTCCCGGAGCCTCTTAGTGCTCTAGTGCTCTCCTATTTGAGCCACACCACCACTTCCTATAATGGTGTCTTTATACCACTCATGTTCACAGAGGCCATCTTGGATATATATTGAGCGAATAAACCTTACAATAGATATTATAATTGTCTTTAATCAAAACAAACAAATTCATGACCAAAATAAAACAAAGGCTTCCATGATATAAAATTAAGTGCATTTACTTGGATTACAGAGCATAGATGTATTCTGTGGCTTGTATTACAATTTTATGAAACAGAAATATGACTTTTCTATGTTATTTTTCCAAATGTAGGTGTAAATGTGCATTTCCATTGCTATTAATGGAAAACACTTATTGAACTATTCTTGTGTTTGGAAGACACTAAATAAAAGTCATTAAAGGTCACTAAAACAATGCATAATGCCTACTTTCAAATATGTAATATAAACGTAAGACAAGGATCAAAAGAGACAAATGCTACATGTCAACAAAACTGATCGAGGACATTCATGGAGATTTATTTATTTATTTTACCTTACAACTGACTGTATATTTTGTATTTTTTTTTAATTTTATTTTATTTTATTTGTGAACAAACTGTACAGAGGGGTTACAATTGCATGGGCAGGATAATGTGTACATTTCTTACCAAGC
>NW_012267269.1:9756270-9774718 GCF_000151885.1 Dipodomys ordii
GGCTGCGGTCTCCACTGCGACCCTGCCGCCGCCGCTGGCGGCGGCGGTTGCTGGCTGGTGCTCAGATGTGTATTCTTGCCTTGGCTTTCTCTCACTTGTCTAACTCTCTGTCCTGTGATGGCACACTTGGTGTGTTTCTCTGGCTTAGGACTGTTCACTGGAACTCTAAAACTGCTTTCTATGCGAGAGCTTGTTCAGCTTCCAGCTTCTCCTCCGCCATCTTGTCCCAACTCTCTATATTTTGTATTTTTAATTTATTTTTTTATTGTGAAAATACCGTAGAGATGGGTTCCAATTACATGAACAAGGTAATGAGTACATTTCTTATCAAGCATGGTTGCCTCCTCCTTTGTTTCACCTTCCCGTCCCTTCCCATTCCCCTCCCACCCCGCCCCATGCCAAAGTTGTAAAGTTCGTTTATTTTTAAAAAGAGTCACTTTAGCCGGGTCCGGTAGCTCATACCTGTAATCCTAGCTACTCAGGAGAGTGAGATCTGAGGATGCCATTCAAAGCCAGCCTGGGCATGAAAGTCTGTAAGACTCTTACTTCCAATAAACCAGCAGAAAACCAGAAGTGGTGCTGTGGCTCAAGTGGTAGAGCGCTAGCCTTGAGCTGAAGAGCTGAGGGACAGTGTCCAGACCCGGGGGGGAGAGGGCAGGAAAGTCACTTTCTATAAAGTAAAAAAGAGAAAAAAACCGGAAAGGTTGGCATTTGTGAATCATAAAGGGGTCTTATTATATAAAGCCTTTTCTTTTAATAAGAAAGATTAATGCAATAGTAGAACAATAGGCATAAAATTGGAGGCTCCAGGATCCATTATGATATATTTTGACCTCCAGGCATAGGATGTTGAGGTAGTTTGAATAACAGTATTGTTTCGTTTTTTAAAATAAAATTCTATATGTCCTTTCCAGTTAGTTCTTTGGAAATACAAAAACTAAAATATTGTGGCTTCATTCTCAGCAAGCCTGATCATATAGGTAAAAGTTGAGCTGTAAAACATGTGTTTGTGGGAGAACTAGTTACATTTTTCATTCTTTGTATAGTTTTCTAAGTAGAATATAGGAAAAAAAGATAATAGTTTGCCTAAAATTATAGTTTGATGGGAGGGAGCAGGGACACAAACCAAAAAGAACAAAAATAAATAAAAAGAAGCAAAAGTCATTACATATATAATGAAAGGCAAATACTACTCTTCTGGGAAAGTTACTGGACTATAAACTAGTTGTATCATTGGCAAATTTGTGATAATTATACTTTAAGGTCACTGTAAATGTAAAATTAGTCTATAATATGTAAGCATTTACAAAGAAAATATTTGCTTTTATACTGTTTTGGAAAACTAAGTGAAAAAGACACAGGACTCTGTTTTCTGTTAAATTGTCACATATTTTCTAAGACAAACAGATTAATACAGGAATAATGGCAGATTCAGATTATTTTATTTACAATGTTTATTGTATTGTTTTAAAATGTATATTATTCACATGCAGATTTGATGATTTATCACCTATTAATATTCAATCAAATTTATTGACCTATGGAGAAAAATAGGTATTCTTGAGCTTTCTATAAAGAGTACAGTAAATCTCCTGGCTATATAATTAACTCATAATTATGTAAGCAATAAAGGCATAATTATAAGATTATTAATATGTTAAAATTATAAGGAATTTTCTGGCATTTAATTAACATTTACCAAGGCAGGCTACAGCAAATTAAATATCAATTAATAAAAATAGTGACATTTATTTAGATACTCTATTAGTTATTAACTTGTTATCAGTGGCTTTTAAAATTCCGATTAAGTGCATAAATATTCCCTATAATTTTTATGTGTTGAAAATCTAATTATATTAGTGTCCTATAATTTAAAATTGATTACACAGTATCTTATACAATAAATCTTGATAGTCTCTTAAAAGCCAATGGATAGATCATTGACATGAACTAGTTTAAAAGCCAAATGAACACTTCCACAAAGACTAAATAAAATTAAAAACAAACCCCTCCTTAAAGGAAGTGATGTCATCACTTTAACATTTTAAAACATTTGTATTGAACCCTATGATAATCATCAAAATGTCCTGGAAGTTTAGGGGTATAATTCTGGTTTCTTAGCTATCACTGACTCCTAATATCAATTGATATAAACGATGTGTAGTTGGGATATTTAAGATTACAGACATTTTAACCCATGTACAAGATCCATTGTGTCCATATGAATCCCATCTCTCCCATTTCAGTTTTTTCATCTATGACTTTATAGTTTCCAGAATGGTATATGAAATTTTAGCAGTAACAGAAAAGCCAAATCCTTGAAACAAATAAACAAACAAAGAAATAAGTAATTAGGTCATTGAAGAAGTTGTAAAGATAGCAATTCAAGAGAGCTGTCCAAGAGATCTATAGAATAGCTTTTATTTTTATAATATTCATTCTTAAATCTTAGAAATTATTGCTGATTTTACCTTAGTGTATTTTTACCAAAGTACAGGGTACAACTGCTAACTTATCGGAATGGATTTGAAAAGATTCAACACACACACACACACACACACACACACACACACACACACATTTTTGTTTCTTTTAAAATCTATTCTTTAGCTAGAAGTCAGTGGTTTGTGCCTGTAATCCTAGCTACTAAGGAGGCTGAGATCTTCAGACTGCAATTTGAAGCCAGCCCAGGCAGAGAAATCCCTGAGAGTCCTATCTCCAATAAACTACTCAGAAAAAAAGAGGAAGCTGTTTGGTGGCTCATGTGGAAGGGCATTAGCTTTGAGCACAAAGAGCCTCAGGGACAGTGTTCATCTCCTGAGTTCAAGCCCCAGATGGGCAAACAACAACAAACACAAAGAAAAATCCACCATACTATTCTTTATGTTTCAAGAAATGCATTAGCTATATAAGGATCTGAGAAAATCCTCAGTAAAACATTAAATAGCAGATATGGTAGTGCATGCCTGGAATCGCACCATTCAGGAGACTGAGACAGAGGTGATATAAAGTTCAACACAAAACAATGGATAAAGAAAATGTATACATATATTCAATATAATAGGATTCTGCCTAAAAGAAGAGTAAAACAGTTGTTTGCAGGAAAATGGATGAAACTACAACTGTTCAAGTTAAGTGAAATCAGCCTAACTCAGAAATAAAAATTCTGTATTTTTACTCATATGTAGAACCTAGATTTTTTTTAAGACATGGAACTTAAAGGGGAACTACTTGGGAAGAGTCTGTACACCGAAGCAATTTGGGTAGAGGACAAGAGAGAGAGAGAGAGAGAGAGAGAAATGTGTAGTAAATATGACCAATACATTCCATTCACATATAAAAAGCTCATAATGAAAACTGTTTTATGTATACATATATATATATAATAAATGAAAACATTACCATATATTAATGTCTTGCTGTTAAATAGTGCTTTACCAATACTCATGCACACTGTAGATGAGACCACTGAGCTTGGATTTGCATTTCTAACATATAATATTACTTCTCACTTTAATATTGAGCATCAAAAGAAAAGCATCTTGCAACATATACTGTGTTTTAAAACAGTCTATTAGACTACAAATTTCACAGTACATAACTAAATGTTATCAACCAAAATAAAATTCAATTTGCATATCTGTATTCTTTATGGGAAATATTTAGAATGTCCCACAACAAAAATAAGACACACCAAGTTGGTTTGCAGGATCTCATCCCTGTAATCCTAGCTACTCAGAATAGCTAAGACCTGGAGAATCATGGTTTAAAGCAAGCCCAGGCAGAAAATTATTTAAGCCTCTATTTTAACCAGTAAAATGTTGGTTCAAATGGTAAAGGATTAGTGATGAGTTAAAAAGCTGAGTATATGCTTGAATTAAAGTCACCCAGTACCAGTCTAAACATATAAATGAAACTGCCAACAGTGTTGGATATATTTTAAAATCAAGTTTGTATGGAAAATATCTACGACTATTATCCATTAATATTAATTCTTTAGACAGATCAATTTTAAAGCAAGGACTAAAGAATTACAATGGGTATCACTTTGCCATCCAAAAACTTAATTTTATAGTTAAAAAAGTTTTATTACTAAAAACAATTCTAGAAAAAAGTATTCTAATCACAACTTTCAATTTAGCTTTGCCAGCAAATTATCAATCAAGCAGTGTACATGCACAAGTTCTATATAGAAGAAGTTGGTACAGAGGTATAAGCTTTAATTTCAATTTCTTGATTTATGATGTTTGAAGAGAATAATATGTTTTGCATTGTAGAAGTGATGTTTTTATTTATACCTGTACCACTCTGAAAGCCACTGGATGGAGTTCCTCATCCTGGGACAAAGACACCATTCCCATCCAACTGGACATTTACACATTGAAACGAACAGCTGCACAGTATACAGGTTTCCAAGACTCACATTAGTACCACACTAATCCATGTATATTTGCAAATTTTGTTGTCATCATTGCTCAGAAATGGCATCAGTTGCAGCTGCAGCAATCTGAAAATATTTCAGACTTGTGACGGCTGGAACAACAACACAGAAATTATAATCATCTGACATCCATCATCACCCTCCTTCCCTTGATTACACCAGTCAACAAATCCTGGGTAGGAAGACAGCAAAATGAAAAAACAACAACAACAACAACAACACAAATCTCATTGACTGAAGAATTTTTTTTCCGGTGATGCTCACCATTCTATTTTTTTTTTTACCTTTTTCCTTCTTCCATTTTCAACCACCACCCAAAATGCAAACGGAATCCTAAAAGTAAATATAATTTTTCAAAGTGCCCATGAATGTACCACTTCTTAAATTCAACAGGAATCTTCTAAAAAACTCCCCTCTATGTAATGTAATGTTGTCACTAAATATTATTCTGAATGTGATTTGGAGGAAAAGCATACTTAACTGCTCTCTGCTTTTCTCTTTTTCCTTCTCATTTATTTTGTATTTTTCTTTACTGTACTATGGTTTCTTTTACTAAAAGCCTAAGTAATCTTGTTTATCAACTAGGCAGCTAGGATTTTTTCTAGTGTTGCTATTTTAGTGCTTATCTCTTAGGCCATACAGTGTGGCACAACTATTCTGTACCAAAACTTACACTAATAACTTATGTCTATGAATTTAGTACAGAATTCAGCTTAAAACATTTTTCTAGTATTCTTTGTAAACCACAGAGTAAGTAGACTTTTCACTCTTAATGTCTTAACAAAGCTAATACTTTACAAGGTCCAAAACCACACATGTGCTTTTATTTACCATGTGCTAAACAAATAATCTCTGAACATTTATGGGCAATTAAATGTTTTATAATTTTTATATACTTTGATGATATTAAATTATGCTTTCTTTATAATTTAAATCTTAACTTTCCTAATAAGGAATCCTAATAATAAATATTCCTATACAATTCAAGAGAAAACAAGTTTGCTAAAAAATTTTTCTTGATCAAATATGTTGTTATACACCTTGTGATTTTTCATTTTTAACTTAGCTTTTCATTTGTCTTTATTACAATTGCTATTTTATTACTGATATTTTTGTTTGTTGATATACTATTACCCCGATTTCTTCTCATTGTTTACATATATTTTTGTCTCTTACTGTTCATTCTTTTTCATACCCAAGTCCCAAAATTGAGACTGATGCCAAGTAGACTTTTCTTAGCCACATCTTTCTCTACTCTTCTCCATCAAACTGTGGATGCTCTGCTGCTTTGTTATTAGTACTGTGGCCTTAGCAGAGCTCTCTGATGAGTTTTAAGCAAAATATTTGTTACTTGTAACAATGAAGGGAACATTGCTTCTATTCACTCATAACAGTTCTTGTGTAAAATGTGGCTGGGAAGGATGAGTTACACTGGGGAATTTGATCTTGGGGATGAACTCAAGAGTGTAAATTGGAATCACTAAGAAGAAGCCCCTTTCTTCCTCATACCCAAAAAAGAATTTATCTTGACAGTGCTGAAGAATGAGGCATCAGCCAGTTACTTTTCAAATACCATACACTATTCTTAATAAAATGAACAAGAATGTTTTAAGATAATATTTCAATAAGAATATGAATTTTCTTTTCTTGACCCATTCATCTGGGTTGGTTCCTTATCTTAGCTATGGTAAATAATGCTGCAATAAACATTGTTGTGCTGGTAGCTTTAGTGTGGTATTGTTTGTGATCATTTGGGTAAATGCCCAAAAGTGGGATTGCTGGGTCATAGAGGAGCTCTATGTGAAGTCTTTTGAGGAACCTCCATACTGCTTTCCAAAGTTGTTGAACAAGTTTACAGTCCCACCAACAATGCAGTAAGTTTCCCTTCTGTCCACATCCCCTCCAGCGTCTGTTGTTGTTAGAGTTCTTGATTATAGCCATTCTAACTGGGGTGAGGTGGTATCTCAGGGTTGTTTTGATTTACATTTCTTTTATGGCTAAGGAGGTTGAGCATTTCTTCATGTGTCTATTGACCATTCTTATTTCCTCTTCAGAGAAGTCTCTCTCTAAGTCTTTAGCCCTTTTGTTAATTGGGGAGTTGTTTCTTTGAGGATCTGTTGTTGGGGGATATAGTTTTTTGAGTTATAAGTGTATTTTAGATATGAGACCCTCATCCGTTGTATGGCTAGTGAAGATCTTCTTCCAATCCGTGGGCTTTCTATTGAGTGAATGCTTCTCTATTTACTGTATATACTCAGAACGTAGTGTGACACTTTAAAGATCTTTGTTGTTCTAACTGATTTTTGTTATTTACTTTTATTTTTTCATGCATTTTCAAATTCTTTTGATAAAGGTAATGTATAGAGGGATTACAGTTACGTAAGTCAGATAAAGAGTATATTTCTTTTTGGGAAAACGTCATCCCTGCCCTTGCCCTCTCACAGTTGTTCCCTCCCACCCCCACACATAATCTGTAGAGTGCATTTTCAATATTGGGTGAGTACGACTGCTGCATTTGTTTCCTCTTTTTCTGACCATTACTGTTCTCCTTTACCATCCCAAACACAGAAAACTGAGCAAATGAGGCAAAAGGAAAAGAAAAGACAAACAGCAACAAAGAAGAAAATTCTCTTGTTTCCATTTCTTGGAGTTCATTCTGATAAATATTACTTTATATGATTAGATGCACATAGCTTTTGTGCTTTTGTGTGCCTCTCTTAAGAATGTCCTCCTTTAGTCTCAGTTACACTGTATAATTATATCATGTCTCACTTTCTTTTCTTTTCTTTTTCTTTGTTAACATCCATTAATGTTTACTTGTAGATTTATAGGCACATTCTAGTTACCAGGAATGAGGGAAACCATTCAACATATGTTTCTCTGTGTCTGGTTTACTTCATGTAATAACATTTTTTCCAAGTTTTTTTTATTTTCTTAGGAATGGTACAATGTCACTGTTTCTCATGGATGAGTAGAATTCCATTGTGTATATATACCACATTTTCTTGATCCATTCATCCACTGAGAGGCACCTGGGCTGATTCCATATCTTGGCTATGGTAAATCATGCTGCAATGAACATGGATAGTTTGGTAGTTTTAAAGAGGACCCATTTATGTTCTATTGGATAAATGCTCCAGAAGTGGAATTGTTTTGTTTGGCATTTATTTTTTCAGTAAAATGGATGCTTCATTGAAGACAGTTTGGTCAACTTCCACATCATCCTATTCCACAAGTGGCTCTATTTCTATTCTTTTTTGTTAATAATTACATTGACATATTCATCACAGTAATTAACTCTCAATGATTGGTTCAAAAATGAAGTCATAAATACAGCTATTTACTAAAAATCCCATGTAGTTGATTTCAATAATTTTATTATCCTTTATTAAACTACAAATATATAGAATATGAAGTTAGCTATTTTACTTACCATTATTTGTGTATGTGTTCCACAAATGAACCAAGAAATAAATGTCTCAATAGTTGTATTTTTATGTCATTAGCAATTAATGTCTTTATATTGATTATGACTCCCAGAAAAAGGACTATATTTAGTGTAATTTTATTAAGCAAATAGCAGCATATGTAAATAACATAACATGAATATATGGAACTTACTCTGGAAACAAAAACTTCATTTAATACTGTATCTGTTCATTTAATTCACTTCATAAATCGATCAAAACAAAAAGTTTATGATTATCTCTAGATAATAAAATGCAGTGTCAAGATACATACTGTAGAAGTCTTATTTGATACATTATAAATAAATTAGAAACAATAGCAAGAAAGAAAATAATTGTGTCCCAATCTTGGGGTTCATTATGCTTAACATCATCTTGTTTCTTTGTATATGCCTCCCCCATGGTATAACCCCTGTTTTCACTGTATCTGATTCTGGTGCCCTGCAACTTGTATATATATATTTCTCTGATTCGAGGAAGGGAAGAGAAAAAACAAAATGCTTAAATAGAGATACAGGTTGACCTCTTGTAATAATGATATGTACAAGACACTATGGTGAAAATGAATGGGGGAAGGGGGATATAGTTGTGGAGGTGGGAGGGAAGGGAGGTCAGAAGAAAAACAAAGGAGGAGGCAACAACACTTGATAGGAAATGTTCTCATGACTTTGCTCATGTAACTGTAACCCCCTCTGTACAGTATTTTTACAATAATAATGTATGAAAAAAGTCTTACTTGAAAAATAGTTCTGCAAATATTATTTCAGGGCACTGAGTATACTCAGTGCTCAGCTGTAGAGGGCTTGCTAACATGTATGAATACTCGGTTCAATCCTGTATGCTACAAAACATCTCATAAGCAATAATAGATTTATCTATAAATAACAAGCAAATATTTGTATTTGCCAGCCAATACAAGATCTATCATGGTATTCAGTGAGTAAACTATGATAGCTTCTGTTAACAATGTTAAAGAGCATGATGAAAAAATGCCTTTTGGCACTACTTAAAAGTCTTATAAATATATGCAACAAAAGGCAAAGTTTAGACCAGAGGGAAGGAAAATGATCATATTTATAAATAATATTATCCTTTACATGAGAAACTCAAGAGAATTAATTAAAATTACAGTGATATTGTAACTCCACAAAGAGGTAACCAACAAAACACAGTAAAGTAATAAAATAAAGGAAACAAATCTTTTTGTGCAAGCAAGAATATGAAAATGTTTAGGAATCTATAGGAAATGTGAAAGACTTATGAGAAAAATGTTTTTTAGTGCTACAAAAGGTCAAGAAAGAAAGCAGACTAGATATTCAAAACATTGTGGTTGTTTTGAGGTAAAGTTACATGGCAAGTAGAACAGAGCTCTAAGAACTGGGTGATCCATTAACTGAATATTCAGTCTCTTGGAGGGGGGTTAGATGATTTCTCACCAAGACTGAGCAGTTGTTCTGATAACTCTGCCTCTTCACACTAACAGGCTATTAGATTAAAGGACTTACTTGGGTAAACTCTATCATAACCAAACACACCTGCAAAATGAAGGCACATTAGTATTTTATATAAATTATCCTTTACACAGAACTGTAGTTTTGGGCCATTTAAGCAACTAATAAAATCCATGATAGCCCAACTGTCAACAACATACCACATAGCAATGTCATAATTGTGACAGCATAATTTCTGGAATAATTAAAATAGCCTAAGACACTGGACAGTCTTCTAGAATAAGTGTTTATAGACTACAAAGTCATTTAGTGCTTTATGTTTACTGATGAAAAAATTTAAAAATTGACTTTGGCTTGGAAGGTTAATTAACTGTATCTTCCAAAGGTATTCATCTTTCTGTATAAATAATGTCCAAATATAGTGCCTGCGTGTTTGGGTAATGTGAATAAAGCATTTTATTTTTCTGGTGTCCTGAATAGAAATGTTTCTGTGGTTCTGCTTTTACAGGGGAAATTTATTGTATTAGGCCGCAGCTGTAAATTTTCTCCCTCTAATCCTATAAATTTCTTCTAAATGTTTAATGGTTTATAACTGTAATTATTCTTGTGTGCCAACATTAAACTTTAAAAAGTTTAATTTGGAGACTATTCGGAGAAACTCATCTTTTTTACAGCCTCATAAATAGTTCTTTGATGAAATGAGCAGAGGCTGTGCGTCTGCCCGAGGAGAATACAAATGACACCACACAGACTGCACTTACGGGAAGGGAGCAGATGCGCCGAGGTCTACACCCATCCGCCAGGGCTCAACAGCAGTGGACAGAGATTGAGATGGCACAACTCTCACACCTTACTTATGTCTCCCTGTTTTCCTTCATTGCCCTTGTTCTTCCTTCCTCTCCTTTGTGTTCTGAAGGTTTGAAATATTCTCATCCAGTTCTAACAAAGAGAGGAGGATAAAGAGAAAGGTGTTACTGTATAGACAAATTTCTAATGTACAATGCATCGCTCGTGCTTCTATTAGAATATTATATAAAAGAGAATGTGTATTCTGTGTATATTGATAAGGTTATCTTCTCATAGTTGACTTTTCACATGATGTTATTTCAAGGACAGGATTGAATAGAACTTGAGTTTCAAAATAGGCAAGCAACATTGAATAGTAATTAAAAACTTTCACATAAAATATACTTCATAAAGTCTTTTTCTATGGGAATTTATATGTAATATTTTCTTCAAATATAGAATATAAAATAGCAATTAAATATGTGGAATAGACATAGGGAAAATGTTGACATAGCACACTCTAAGAAAGATCAAAGTTTTACTTTTCATATTTAAACTCAAATAATGCTATATTTAAACATATATTTTTTGAAGCTTAATCCACTTGAGAATTTGGAACTTTATTTTTTAGCTCCCGTTCACACACACACACACACACACACACACACACACACACACACACATATAATAAAAATATTGTACAGAGGGATTACAGTTACATGAGTAGGGTAATGAGTACATTTTCTATCGAGCATTGTTACCTCCTGCTTGTTTTCCCCCTACCATCCCTTCCTCTGCACCTCCCCAACTCCTCCCTCTCCCCTTTGACATTGTAAAGTTCATTTTCAACATAGTTTCTTGTGTATCTCATAGTCACAATGGGTCAACCTGCATCCCCATTTAAGCATTCTGTTATATCCCTTCCCCTCCCCAAATTATAAAAATGTATATACAAGGTTCAGAACGCCAGAATCAAATACAGTGAAAACAGGGGTTATGCCTTGGAGGAAGAACATACAAAAGAAAGAAAAGAATCACATAGTGTATTATAAGTACATTAAAAACAATAGCAAGAATGAAAAAAAACACTTTTGTCCCTGTCTTGGGGTAAATTTCGTTTAACATCATTTTATAAGGTCATATGTACATAGCCTTTGACCTTCTCTGCTTGTCCTAGAGGTGTACTAGTCATTGCAAACAAGAGAAACCATGGGGTCTATGTTTTTTGGGCCTGGCTTACTTTACTTAATATAATTTTTTCCAAGTCTTTCCACTTTCTAACAAATCGGGTGATGTCATTCTTTCTGATGGAGGCATAGAATTCTATTGTGTGTGTATGCATACATATGTGTGTATATATGTTTATTTTCTTGATCCATTCATCTACTGAGGGGCATCTGGGTTGGTTCCATATCTTAGCTATGGTGAATAATGCTGCAGTAAACATGGTTGTGGTGGTAGCTTTGGTTTGACCTTGTTTGTGATCATTTGGGTAAATGCCCAGAAGTGGGATTGCTGGGTCATAGAGGAACTCTATTTGGAGTCTTTTGAGGAACCTCCATACTGCTTTCAAGAGTGGTTGTACAAGTTTACACTCTCACCAATAATGCAGTAGGGTTACCTTTTGGCCATATCGCCTCCAGCATCCGTTGTTACTAGATATTTTTTTATTATAGCCATTCTAACTGGGGTAAGATGGAATCTCAACGTTGTCTTGATTTGCATTTCTTTTATTAAACCTATATTTTATCATGAAATAGTGTTGTTTTTATTTTGTATAACTTGTTAAATAGGAAAAATGTAACTAAACCATATTAAAATGCCACTGAATCAAAAAGTGCTTTAAGATCATAAACAAGGAAATATCTACATTAATTGATACTTTATATATTAAGTATATATAAGCATTCATAACATCAAAAGCTTCTTCTAACTAATATAAAACTAGACAAAGTCAATCAATCGAAAATAAACACGAGACTTAAGCATGACTCTAAATTGAAATGTGAATAAAATTTCTCTGTCCAATGAGACCTGTATCAGACTTTGACTTACAGATTTTCAAGATAATGAGTTCATGTTGTTTTAGGCTTCTCTAGTACTGTGGTAATTTATTATAGCAAAACTTTGACTAGGAATTTTTCCATTTAATTAATCCCTCAAAGAACTATTTTTTGTTTCTCTTTCACTGATCCCTGATATTATTTTCATTATGCTAATTTATATGTTGAGATAGGTAATTTATTTTTTCTGATGCTAAAAGGTAGAAGAGAAAAATTATTAACATCATGACATTCATATATGGCTATTCATTTATTTTAAAATATTTTGTTAATTATTAATAAAATTTCCATCATTTCAAACTGTTGTTAATACCAGAAGTATTGTTACATTTGTATCTTCATTTATTTGACTATATTTTCTGATTTCCCTTTCAATTTGTCCTCTACTTTGCTACCTTTTTCACAAATATGTTATTGAGTCTCTTTCTAGTATTGTCTGGGATCATTGCACTTACTCCTAACTGAGCAATGTTCATTTGTGGTTCAACTATCTTAACATATAACCATTGAAGTCACATCTTTACTCATTCAGAACTCTTCAGCAGATCAAGTCACAATTCAGTGAGAAATCTAAGTAAATGAGGAAAATAGAAATTTATCTCTTAAAACAATAACTTACTCTTTCATCAGTTCAAGATTATATGCCTTCTGTTTTTATAATTTTTCATCCATTATCCATCAAATATATATAAAGTACAAAATGGATCAAACAATATACATTTAAAAGAAAATTAATTTCAATTAATATTGTTGATCAGATTATTTTTAATATCCCATTTGCTAAACTTAGTGTTATTGTGCTCATTGCAATTGATGAATTGTACTGTGTTTGTCAATATTTACACACGTTAGACCATCAAGACCTTAATAATGGTTGGTTCATGATAGATTGTGTCTATGTAAACTGTTTTTCTGATATTAAATGAATGAAATTTCTTGTTCTTTATATAAGATATTTGTTAAGGTTTATATCTACCTCATGGATATATTGCTCTGTATAGGAATGAGTGTCACTTAAGAGACCATTAAAGTATCTATTTAACCTCAATAATGATCCTATTAAATTTCAATTTAATGCCTAGTTAAGTATGTTTAGGACAAATTATTTAAGCTATGCCAATATAAATAAAATGAATTAAAGGAAAAAAGGATTTAAATAATTGAAAATTAAAATTTAAGATCTAAATTAACCAGGCTAAATTCTTTATTGCATATGTATGCATGTGTGTAGCCTTATAATTCTTCCAATTTTCTTTCAAAAAGTGAAATTTATATTTCATTAATTCTATAATATAAATGCTCAGGGTAGTAAACTTTTGTTTGCTTCTATACTTAACAGTCACATAGAGTAACTAAACAGCTTATTTGATATGCAGATGATGATATACAATAAATTCATATTAAAATTTACTTAGCTTGAATTAGAAGCATTAAATGGTATCTCCATAACATTAATTTTCAGAGTATGGCATTGCATAGGTTTTAATCATAGGTTTCATAAAATGTTGTGACACAAAAATTTTCCAAATGTCTCAACATAAACCAATATTGGAGATTCTTTTTGCATCTTCTCTATTTGTATAAAAAAAATCAGGGATTCCAGAAGATAGCGGCGCTCTTACAGGTAGCCCCACTATCTATTTCTGACCAAAAGAAGATCTAGGGGCACAGCCACATTTTACCTCAAGAGATCTACTCCAATCAAACTTTAAATACCTAAAGACTTTTTCTACTACAAGAGGACTATCCTAGCAGGCAAATAAGGAAAGAGAAAAGAGAAACAGTGAATGGGACCCCTGCGGAGCAGCTGCACCATGGGGACTCTGCAGACTTTAAGCAGAGGAGTACCCAGAAACTGAAGAAAGCACTCAACACTAGACCCACAGAAAGTTAGGAGGGAATCTGGTAAAGAGCTCCAAGCCAGTGAATGGTCCCCACCCCAACCAGTCCCCCCACCCCACCCTGGGTGGCTATGGGGAAGGAGCAAACTCAGCAATACTGTCATTAAAATCGCCAGAAATTGGCACACCGGGTAAGTCCCCAAAGTCAGCCCATGACTGCAGCGCTGACAGGATCCCCGTGGGCCCCTGCCAACCCTGCATAAGGCTCCCAGGAAACCACAGCAGCAGCCAATCCATCACTCTAAGCTCTGTGGGCCAAACACCCTGCCTACTGGGCACTCTGCTGGGACCTGCTCCCTACCTGCTGCCACCCCAGGCTCTTGCAGTTGAGGCACCACCAAGCTGCTACAGACATCTCCGCACATGCACCTAGCAGCCACAGGCAACCACTCCCAAGGCTACCTGCCACCAGCCTGCCACTTCCCACCACCTCTGCTGCTGACCAGCACAGACCCCACAGCCCACCCTAGCCAGCTGCAACAACTTCCACCTGGCTCCCCTAGTGCCAGGACTCCCCATGCCTCCACAGAGGAGACCCTTCAGCATCAGCAGAGCCACCTTCCCCCACCTGCACCTGCCAACACCCAGACCCTCTGACTGAGAACCTGCCAAATCCATCCTACCTGCCACAGCACAGGCTCTGTGGTCCAGCACACCACCAGCTACAGACATCGTGAGTAACCTAACTGGGTCCACTCCTTGGGTGGCAATTCCCTGCATGATCCCAAAGCCCTCTGGCCCAAGCCCCCTTCTAAAAGGGAGGGATCATACCAGAACAGAACGCAGATATAAGCTCTATTCCTAAGGCTCCTGTGGCTACCTGGGAAGCTTGGGAACATAGCTCCAGGCCTATGATAGCAGTCTACAAACCTGAAACCCCCAAAACTCATTTCCACCAGGCCTGAGAGTGGGACTCTAGATAGCAGGCATCCTCCCCCATCAAAAGGCCATCCTCTCCCAAGCAAGCCATAAGGAAAGTGGACTACAGCAAGGCATACAAGGTTCTATCAGCAGTCTGCTCTAAAAACTATCGGGAGACTAAAGGTCCCCCAAAGAACCTGAAAAACCCATTCTTTAGTTTTTTTGTTCTTGTTTTTGTTTTGTTTTGTTAGTTTTTATCTCTGTTCATTGCTTGTTTTTATTTCTATATGTTACTTTTGTGTGTTGTGATTTCGGATTTGCTATTCCACTTAAAGCTTCTATTTTTCATTATTATTTGTTTTTTTTCTCCCACTTTCTAATTTCCTAATTTGTAAGGTTTTTTTCTTTTCTTTTTTCCTTTTCTTCTTTCTTTTCCTCTCACTGTCCCCTTCTCCTTTCTCTCAACATTATACAACTACTCTATCAGAGCTACTCTGCTTAGTTCTATACACAAAGTAAGGCCTTCTTCTATGTGTGTAAAGAATAATTACAGCAGTTAACAGATTTAGTGACTCTCCAATAATATCTGAATAATCTTTCACTAATCTCAGCAAGTCTCCCAAAAACACATATATAACTTCTTTTTCTTACCTTCATCTTGATCTCTACATAACCTTTCTTTGAATTCTTTTCCACCTCTTACACTTGGTAACAAAGTCTTTATTCTCCTCCTACTACATATACCCCTCCCCTAAGCTGTTCTTACTCCTCTACTATCATTATACCCAAATCCTCTTCTGAACTTGAACACATATCTCTCCAATCCTAACCCTTCACTTCTCCATCTGCACCAGCACATTGATCCCTAATAGTTTATATCTTACCAAACTTACAGTTGGTTCTATATTTGACCAAAATATGGTTCTATTTAACTATTTTGAGCACAAGGGTTCCATCTTGTTAACTCTAAGGAGCAGGCTACTTATCAGCTAAACCCAGGTTGTCTCAAAAGTTACCCCAGGATAAGTATTCAAATGTTTTTTTCTTTCATGCGATTGTTTCTAACATATTTATAAGATGATTTCTTTGTTGCTTTGGATTCCCTACCCCATGGTTTAACCCCTGCTTTCACTATATTTGATGTTGGTATAATTTGTGGAGGGGAAGGAACAAAACAAATCGTTTCAATAGGGATACAGGTGGACCCATTGCAACAATGAGATGTACAAGTCGTTATGTGGAAAAATGAACTTTACAACTTTTGTGAGGGGGAGAGGGAGGATTAAGTGGGGGGATAGGGAATAAGGGAAGGGATGGGAAGGGGAAACAAAGGAGGAGCTAACAATGCTTGATAAAAAATATACTCATTATCTTGCCCATATAATTGTAACCCCTCTGTACGATATTTTCACAATTAAAACAAAAGTTACAACTATACATAATCTTGACCCTGAAGCTGCAATACCCTTCTCCAAGAAAAGAAAAAGAAAGCTAAATAGGAAAACACCTACACATAACTTTGAAACCCTAAGATCTATACATCTACACAACACCCGGTTGGCCCCAGTCCAAAATAAAAGACTGCCCTACTGTTGTACCAGTGTGGTTCTTGTCTCCAAATGGGTAGAACTAACTGCAAAAACACAAGGAACATGGCCAATCAACAAACACCAACACCATCTCCACATAAACAAGTTACAGAGCAGTCCCAAAATAACCTAAAGGATAACGTTCAGGATAGATTAAAAGCATGGCTGGTAAACCTGCTGAATAAAAAATTGGACACCCTGCATAGGGTTATCAGAGAATGCAATGAGGCCAACCAGAAGCTAATAGATGATTTCATGGCCTCCACAAATAAAAAGATAAAGGAACTCCAACAGATGGAGAAAGAAGCTAATGAAAAGATAGGAACCCAGTAAGGAGTGGAAAGAAAAGTCTGAGAACTAACTTCAGGAAGTAAGGCAATCTATTCAAGACTTAAAAGAAAACCTTAATAAGGAGCTGGCCACCATTAAGAAAGACCAGCAAGAATCAAAGATGATAGACACCTAAGTAAAAAGCCTGCAAAGTAGAATGAAGGAGACTGAAGAAAGAATATCAGTGGCTGAAGACATAGAGAACAGAGCACACAATTATTCATAACAAAATTAAGAAGCATAACAGATCACTACAGAAATACATGATACATTCAGAAAGCCTAATTTGAGAATAATAGGTATACAAGAGGGCTTGGAGAGAGAAGCCAATGGATTAGGAAGTATATTCAGCAGAATCCGAGCAGAGAACTTCCCAAATATACAAAAGGACAGGCCCATCCAGATACAAGAACGTTTAGAACCCCAAATAGACCAGGCCAGAACAGGTCATCCCACAGCCACATTATACTCCATATCAGCTCAATAGCCACTGAAGAAAGAATTCTTATAGCTGTCAGGGAAAAGAGAACAATCATATATAAACATAACCCAATCAGAATCACCTCAGACTTCTTAGTAGACACCAGAAAAGCAAGGATGGCCTGGAAAGAGGTATACCAACCAAAAATAATCTACCCAGCTAAGCTCTTATTCATAGCAGAAGGATAAATAAAAATCTTCCATAGCAAGGAAAATCTGAGGCAATATATCTCTACCAAACCAACTCTCCAAAAAATCCTAAAAGACATTCTACATATAGAAAACCAACAAGAACAAAGTATAGGCAACAAAGCAGTCCACAAACAAGAGAAATACATAATCACAACAAGAACAAGCAAGGCACAGTTTCTCCCCCAAATAGGGATAAAAACGTAGGGGCAGACAAGCACCTCTCAGACCTAACCCTTAACATTAATGGGCTTAACTCTCCAATTAAGCAACATAGATTGTCCAGTTGGATCAAAACAAGATCCTTCTATCTGCTGACTTCAAGAGACATACCTTGCCCACAAAAATAAACATATTCTGAAAGAGAAAGGCTGGAATAAAATATATCAAGCCAATGGCCCCCATAAATAGGTGGGAGTTGTAATCCTAATATCAGATAGAATAGACTTCAAGACAGGAGTTCCGGGAAGATGGTGAAGGAGAAGCTGGAATCTGAACAAGCTCTCATATAGAAAGCAGTTTTACAGTTCCAGTGAACAGTCCTAAGCCAGAGAATCACACCAAGTGTGCCATCACGGGACAGAGAGTTAGACAAGAGAGGGGAAGCCAAGGCAAGAAGACACATTTGAGTGCTTGCCAGCAGCGACCCCAGCGGCGGCAGGGTCACGGCATCAACCGCAGGGCACCCATACCTGAGCCACAGAGAGTCCGGGACAAAGGAGCCAGATGCAGCGGGCGAGCTGATTCTACTCAATACCAGGAAGAACCAACAAGGAGTGGACATCTTCATCCTGCAGTTTGCAGACCAGAGATGACCCAGGAACCAAGACTCGGCGTGAGTAGAAGCCTGACGTCCTCACTCCTTCTCAGGGAGCAGAGGAGGGAAGGCC
>NW_012267269.1:9777232-9808410 GCF_000151885.1 Dipodomys ordii
GAAACAGAAGTTAATGGTCTAGGAAATTTGTTTAACAGGATCCTAGCAGAGAACTTCCCAAACATATAAAAAGACAGGCCTATTCATATAGAAGAAGCTTTTAGAACCCCAAATAGACCAAACCAGAATAGGACATGCCACTGTCACATTATAATCCACACAAGATCAACTCAGACCAAGGAAAAGATCCTTAAAGCTGTCAAGGAGAAAAAGGTAATCACCTATAAAGGGAAACCAATTAGAATCACCTCAGATTTCTCAACAGAGACAATCAAAGCAAGAAGAGCCTGGAATGGTGTATGCCATGCCCTAAAAACAAACAACTATCAACCAAGAATACTGTACCCAGCTAAACTCTCCTTCATAACTGAAGGCCAAATGAAAACCTCAACAGAGAAACTTCGGGTCTTAAAATCTGCATTGATCAACTAGACTTAACAGACAGCTACCAAATATTTCACCCAGCAGCATCAGAATACACGTTTTTCTCAGCAGCACATGGAACATTCTCCAAAATAGACCACATTCTAGGCCACAAAGAAAATCTGTCCAAATTCAGAAACATTCTCTCAACCACAAGGGAATAAAATAAGGATTCAATACCAAAAGCCACTAAAGAAAGTCCTGTAACACATGGAAGCTGAACAAAACACTGTTGAATCACCAGTAGGTCATGGAAGAGATTAGAAAGGAAATTCAACTGTTCATGATAGTCAACAAAAATGAACACACAAAGTACCAGCTGCTCTGGGACACAGGAAGGCAGTACTAAGAGGCGAGTTTATAGCTCTGAGTTCCTACATCAACAAATTGGAGAGATCTGAAACCAACAATCTAATGACACATCTAAACCTCCTTGAAAAAGAGCAGCAAGCTAAACCCCAATCCAGTAGATGGAAAGAAATAATTAAAATTAAATCAGAATTAAATAAATTAGAAACCAAAAAAAGAAAAAAAAGAGTCAACAAAACAAAGAATTGATTCTTTGAAAAAATTAACAAAATTGACAGACCTTTAGCAAATCTTATCAGAAAAAGAAGAGAACACACCCAAATAAACAAACTCAGAGATGAGAATGGAAACATCACCACAGAACAACCAAGATTCAAAACATTATAACGAAATAATTCTCAAAACTTTATGCTAATAAGTTTGAGAACCTGGAAGAAATGGATGATTTCCTAGCAAATATCAACATGCTGAAACTAAATCAAGATGATTTAAAACAACTTAACAGACCAATATCAAGCATCAAAATAGAAGCAGCAATAAAAGACCTCCCACCCAAGAAAAGTCCAGGACTAGATGGATTTACAGCTGAATTCTACAAAGCAGAACTCGCATCAATACTCCTCCATCTCTTTAATGAAATTGAAAGCAAAAATACACTACCACACTCTTTTTATGAAGCTATCATAACTCTCATCCCAAAATCAGGCAGGACTCATCAAAGAAAGAGAACTATAGACCCATTTCCTTGATGAATATCCATGCAAAACTTCTCAACAAAATCTTGGCCAATCGACTTCAGCAACTCATCAAAAGAATCATACACCATGATCAAACAGGATTCACTCCAGGCATGCAAAATAATTAATATAATTCGACACATTAACAAGAGCAAGGATAAGAACCACATGGTTATCTCAAGAGATGCAGAAAAAGCATTTGACAAAATCCAACACCCATTTATGATGAAGGCTCTGGAAAAACTAGGAACCCATGAAACATTCCTCAATACATTAAAGGCTGATGACAAACCTACAGCCAGCATTATACTTAATGGGTAAAAGTTAAAGCCATTTCCTCTAAATTCAGGAAGAAGACAAGGGTGTCCACTCTCCCCATTCCTCTTCAACTTAGTTTTAGAATGCCTAGCTACAGCAATAGACAAGATGCAAACATAAAGGGAATCCAAATAGGGAAAGATGAAGCAAAACTCTCCCTCTTTGTAGATGACATGATCTTGTATTTAAAGAACCCCATGGACTCTACTCTCATGTTACTTGAGCTCATCGAAAACTTTGGCAAAGTAGCAGGTTATAAAATTAACCCTCAGAAATCAATTGTTTTCCTGTATGCCAATAATGTGAAGAGAGTGGATGAAATTAGGAAAGCAACCCCTTTTGTAATAGCCCCACAAAAAGTAAAATACTTAGGAGTTAACAAAAGAGATGAAGGACCTGTATGACGAAAACTTTAAAAACCTGAAAAAGGAAACTGAAGGAGAATTCAGCAAGTGGACAAACCTCCCATGCTCCTGGATTGGTAGGATTCATATCGTTAAAATGGCAATACTGCCAAAGGCTATCTAAAAATTCAGTGTCATACCTATCAACGTTCCAACCTCATTCTTCAATGAAATTGAAGAAGCAATCCAAAAATTCATATGGAACAATAAAAGACCCCGAATAACCATAACAATCCTTAGTAGAAAGGACAGCGCTGGAGGAATATCAATTCCAAACTTCAAACTCTACTACAAAGCCATAGTAATCAAAACAGCTTGGTATCAGCACAAGAACAGACCTGAGGACTAATGGAATAGGACTGAAGACCCAGAAATGAAGGCACAGACCTATAGCCACCTAATCTTTGACAAGAGAGCTAAAGAAATAGAATGGAAGAAAGATAGCCTTTTCAATAAATGGTGCTGGCAAAATTGGTTAATCACTTGTGGAAGTCTAAAACTAGGTCCGTATATATCACCCTGCACAGAATCAACTCCAAATGGATCAAAGACCTCAAAATAAAAGCAGACTCCATGAAAGCATTACAGGAAGAAAATTTCGGCCTGTGCTGAAATTTTCTTAATAGAGACCAAGAAGCACAACAAATCAATGAAAGGTTAGACAAATGTGACTGCATGAAACTGCACAGCTTCTGCAAGGCAAAGGACATAGCTAGCAAGATCAATAAAAAGCCTACGGATTGGGAGAAGATCTTTACTAGCCATACAATGGACAAGTGTCTCATATGGAAAATATACTTGGAACTCAAAAAATTAAATCCCCCAACAACAGATCCTCAAAGAAACAACTCTCCTATTAACAAAAGGGCTGAAGACTTCAAGAGAGACTTCTCTGAAGAGGAAATAAGAATGGCCAATAGACACATGAACAAATGCTCAACCTCTCTAGCCATAAAAGAAATGCAAATCAAGACAATGCTGAGATTCCACCTCACCCCAGCTAGAATGGCTATAATCAAAAAAAAATCTAATAACAATAGATGCTGGAGGGGATGTGGCCAAAAGGGAACCCTACTTCATTGTTGGTGGGAGTGTAAACTTGTCCAACCACTCTGGAAAGCAGTATGGAGGTTCATCAAAAGACTACACATAATACTCTTATGACCCAGCAATCCCACTTTTGGGCATTTACCCAAAGGATCACAAACAAGATCATACCAAAGCTACCAGCACAACCATGTTATTCGTAGCATTATTTACCATAGCTAAGACCCTCAGTAGATGAATGGATCAAGAAAATGTGATATATATATATATATATATATATATATATATATATATCCAATGCAATTCTATGCCTCCTTCAGAAAAAGTGACATTGCCTTTTTTGTTAGGAAATGGAAAGACTTAGAAAAAGTCATATTCAGTGAAGTAAGCCAGGCCCAAAGAAACATAGGCCTCATGGTTTCCCTTGATTGTAGTGACTAGTACATATCTAGGACAAGCAGAAGAGGTCAAAGGCTATGTACATATGACCACATGAGATGTTAAACAAAATGTACTCCAAGACAGAGACACAAGAGATTTTTTTTCTTTCTTGCTAGTGTTTTTTAATGTACTTACAATACACTATATGATTCTTTTATTTCTATTGTATGTTCTTCCCCCATGTTATAACCTTGTTTTCACTAGATTTGATGCCAGTGTTCTGTACCTTGTATATATATTTTTGTAATTTGGGGAGGGGAAGGGATATTGCAGAACGCTTAAATGGGGATGCAGGCTGACCTATTGTGACAATGAGATGTACAGGACAATATGTTGAATATGAACTTTTCAATGTTGGAGTGGCAGGGGGGTATGGTGGGAGGAGTTCCGGAGGTGGGGAGGGAAGTGATGATAGGGGGAAAATAAAGGAGGAGGTAGCAATGCTCCCTATGAAACATACTCATTACCCTACTCATGTAACTGTAGCCCCTCTGTACAACATTTTTACAATAAAAAAAGGAAAGAAAAAAAAGATATTCAGAGTAATACACTACATGCCCCACACCAAAAAATTTTAATAATATGACAACGTGAGCAGCTTTTAATACATTATCTAGATCTGGAATGTAGCTCAGTGGCAAAGCATTTGCCTAGCAATTGCAATGTCCTGGGTTCAATCCCCAGTACGAAAAAGAAAAAAAATCTGTTTAAATCATAAATAACACAGTTATGCAATATATAGTACTGATTATATACTATTCTATGTGTTTAATCTTCTGATCAAAAAGTATAATTGTATATGAAAATAAAACCACAAAATTAGAAACAATATACTAGGACAAAGGCAAAAGTTATACAAATGAAAATATATGAATATTCAGAGAAACAAGAAATTATTCTGTAACAAAAGCACAAATCTAATTTTATAATAGATGTAGAACTTTAGCTTGTTCTAGAAATTTTTGTAATATTTACACAATATGAGCTCAGGAAATATAATAATAAATCTAAAAATAAAACAAAAGCTAGAATTATTCCAATAGAGCAAAATGGGGGAAATAGCTATCTATTCTAGAAAATAATGGGCTATAAGCTTGGCATATAACCAAAAAAGAAAGATGGAAATGCCATCTTTAGCTCAATGAACTCTTTCCAGGATTTTTTCCTTCACTAGTTTGGCTGACTTTAGAATTCATTCAGGCTTATAAACAGATTTTTGCCTTAAATTTCTTTTAGCATTTTCCAAGATCCTAGCCAGAATATGAGCCCACTTGAAGTTTCTCAGTTTTACTTTCATTTTTTTTGTATTCATTATTTTTATCTCTTTTTAAAATTTAACTATTTGCTGTACTGGGGTTTGAACTCAGGTCCTTGTACTGATTAGGTTGGTACTCTACCACTTGATCTAGGTCTCCAGCCCTGATTTTGATTTTGTTTTGGATCTTGTAAACTTTGCTACATGGGTTGGTTTTGAACTGCAATCTTTCTGCTATCAACCTTCCAACAAGCTAGAATTATAGGCATAAGAAACTGGTACACAGCATTAATTTATTTTCTAAAATACGCCTTTTGGAAGTGTGTGTCTTTTCTTTAGTGTGAAGGTATACTTAGTATAAATGTCAGTTTTTCCATTTCTAATCACATTTATTTAATGCATATATAATTTGAGGAAGATAAAAAATGGATACAAAAATAAACCTTTCTCTTTTGTGTCATTGACAACATTGCCAACAGACACTGAAGTTAAAAACTGTATTGTAAAATCTGTAATAAAGTTGTAAACATTTTTTACATCCTGATGGATTCTGTTCTGTACTAAACTTTAACCAGGATTCTCTAAGCTCTTTTGATACCTAAGCGTCACCCTAAATATAAGAATTTCTAAACATATACTAATATAGGTGTAGGCAGCCCACGACCACATCCCTCTAATGACTCTACCACCACTACCAAAGAGATTTATTAGGAACACTATGTTCAAAAATATATGTTTTCTATATTTTCCAGCCAATTTCTGAATATGAGGTTTGTCTCCCAGTCTTTGTGAGAAAATAGGATCCCAATGTCATTTATTTCCACAGCCAGCCTAGCTGCATTTCAATCAATAATTCATTCTTCGTGGATTTTATCTTCTGTCTCTCTCCCTAATCCCTTGCTTGCATCCCCCCTACCCTCTAATTCTCCTTGTAAAATCAGCATTTACATTGGACCAAAGTTTAGTTCACACTTCCCTTTCTGTAATAGTTATTAGTGTCAAGAGCCATCCTTACAGATTTTAATAGTTTAGTAGTGTCAAACAATTTTTTATCTTTGACAAAGCCAAAAGCTACTTTCCCCCAGTGTATTCCAGAGGAAAGAAAAACAAAAGAAAGCAATTTTGATCACTAGAGGCCTATGTATCAGGGAAGGCTTGTGGTCTGAGCTTGTTGGGATGCCACTTCCTTTGTAGTAGTAGCTCTACTTTTCTTTTTAGTCGTTGGATTCGAAATAAACCTGGCATGCATTTCTAAGAAGAAACAATGGCAAGCCTTCTTGGAAAGTTTAGGATTAAGTTGCTTTCTTTTCTAAAGTGTATATGAAGATAAGACATTATTTTCTAACTTTGAGTAGCTATGTTAGAACTTTAAGTTATATGACTTTGAGTACCTCTTTGAAACAAGATTTTTTCCCCCAGGGTTACAGAAAAACAAGCATGTTAAAATGGTAAGTTGGAAGAAACTAGAACCAATGAAAATGTACTGAGTTACTTAAGTAACATGACATGAAAAAGATCTAAAATTGAGCATTCTAGTAGATCAGAATATATGGCTACAGAGTTAATAATTCACTTTAATAAGGTAAGACACTTAAAGTCAAAAGTGTCCTACATTTTAAAGGTATAATGGGGCAAAGGGGGCAATATTACTTTTCTCATATTTGTACTTGTTAGTGCATGAAAAATTAAAATCAGAGAGACAAATTAGTTGTTTGTTATTTTGACCTTGATTGGAATTTCATTCTCCTCAATCTTTTTAACTATGGAAACTTTGCATGTTTTGAGTTTTCTAACTTTTGCTTTGTTTCTAGATCTAAGATTTTTTTTTCCCATGTCCCTCCATACCTGAAGTTCTTCCCCAACCTCTCAACTCCACACAGGAGATTACCTTTATGCAGTGTCTGTAAGGTGTTTTCTCCATAATGAAGGGTTTTTCTTTTATACTCAGTAAAATTACTCATTGCTTCTATTTTTTTCTGCTTTTTTTTGAAAGTACTATGCTTTGAACTCAGGGCCTCTTGCTCACTGAGAAGGCCTTCTACCACTTGAGTCATATCTTCACCCCTTTTTGCTCTAGCTATTTTTCTGATAGCCTTTCTTTCTTTTCCTTGAGCTGGCCTTGAGCGGAAATTTTCCTGTTCGCTTTCTCCAAACTAGCTGGTAAGCCAGGACACCAGGCAATTTCCTCATTGATTTTTTTCAGATGGTTTTTTTTTTGTACTTACAATAGATTTTGCTTTCTTTTGAAGAGAATTGCACTAGGTACTTCAGGCTGGCTTTGAACTAGACAGATTTTCACCATTATGCCTTACTCAGTCCTTTTACAATTGTTATTATAAAGGTGATGTAGTGGGGTTTCAGTTACATAAGTCAAGTAAAGAGTACATTTCTTTTTTTTTCTTTTTTTGTCGGTCATGGGGCCTGATCTCTGGGGCTGGGTGCTGTCCCTCAGCTCTTCTGCTCAAGACCAGCACCCTACCACTTGAGCCACAGCTCCACTTCCAGCTTTTTCTGCTTATGTGGTGCTGAGGAATCGAACCCAGGGCCTCATGCATTCAAGTCAAGCACTCTATCACTGAGCCACCTTCCCAGCCCCAAGAGTGCATTTCTTTTTGGATAATATCACCTCACCTTTGCTCTCTCTCAGGTTATCCTCCCATCATCCCTCACAGACTTTATAGTTCATCTTCAACATGGTGTCCAGTGAGCCTCCTTGATGCTTATATGCTTTATAGTTCGTCTTCAACATGGTGTCCAGTGAGCCTCCTTGATTCTTATATTTTACTTTAAAATTACGCATTCTAAGATTATATCACTTATTTTCAAAGATGCATCAGATCTGCTATAATAACTGTGGCAAGTGAAAAGTTTTCTTATTCATGATGTTGTCAATAATTCTTAGTGTATGGTCACTGTTTGGTGGGTATTTACTGCATGAATGAAATGAGAATGTTGGTTTAATAGGACTTTCTCTTAAGCACGTTTTCCTCAGTTCTTTACTTGGAAAAAATTTACATTGCAAGTATCTCTGAGAGTAGTTACCCCTTTGGATCCAATTAGTGTTTAGCTTTTGCTTGCAAGAACAGTTTTGAAGGTGGTATCAGCCATTAAAAATGAGATCTAAAAATTAACTTTTGCTTAAGCAGTTCACTTATCTTCTAT
This sequence comes from Dipodomys ordii, assembly GCF_000151885.1. Lineage (NCBI taxonomy): Eukaryota > Metazoa > Chordata > Mammalia > Rodentia > Heteromyidae > Dipodomys > Dipodomys ordii. The sequence goes on from NW_012267269.1 coordinate 9,785,329, forward strand.
AGGTAGAAAAAGAAATGAAATTAGCGTTCTTATTTTCTCATTTAGCATTTATCTTTAAGAAACATTGAATACATTTGAAAGATTAATTTACTAGAATTTCACATAAAATATGTTCACTGTTCACTGAATTAAGTGTAATTTAGAAATACAAGTTTAGTTTCCTAAGAATGAGCATAGACATTGCAAAGATTAAAATACACTCTATCACCCATTTTCAGTAAGTCTTTTCTGGAATTAATCTCACTGTATACAAATAGTCTGTACTTCAGTACACACCAGTTACTTTTCTATCCACAACAGTATTTAGTTTAACTTCCCTTTACCCACTGAGGATTTTGAATGCTCTAACTTAGAAGGAGAAGTATATTACTAGGGCTTTCTACTTTGAATAGTTTATCCCAAATGGAACATATTCTATGCTTTAAAATGTATACTCCAGCTTCCACTTAACAAAAACAGATGAGATACAAGTCCAGTGGAATATAAAGGGAATTAAGTTTTGAGAGCTCTTAAAGTTATCCAATGCAGTTCTCTAATTCTACTATTAACCAGAGTGAAAGTGTAAATTACTATTATTTACTAAGACTTACCATTTCTATGGCATCATGCTTAGCTCTCAGTATAATTTTCTCTCTGAAAAGCACATCTCCAATCATGGAAAATAAATAAGGAAGGCTTGCATTTCATTCTGGAAACAATGCATTGGTACTTTATATTATATAGGAACGAAGGCAATACATTTGTTTTCAAAGCTATACTGAACATATCCACCCAGTAATATCGAAACAGCAAATAATAACATAATCATATATGGATTCCCACTGTCTGAATGGCTAAGGATTTTGCTATAATACATGAAAGTTCATTGGAGCTTTTGAAACATGGGCAAAACCTAGACTTCTGTAAATAAAAACCAGTAACTTATACTGTCACTAAATTTGTTATGTTTACATCTCGTGATTTTCACAATCAGTTTTGAGTCAATCAATCACTTCTGGCATTGGTGTGGGAAGATGGAATGGCAGAACCTTACAATTGTCTTCCTCTGGTATGTCAGCCCACCTGGGAAAGCTGTAAGTTCTGTAGTTCCTAAGAGCAGACAGTTAGGCTCACATTTAATACATAAAAGATATTTTAAGGCAAACTTATAATATGCAAATATATTTCTCCTGGCAGTGATGCAAACACTGAAAAACAGAAAGCAGTACCTCTTTAGTCACAAAAATAGCTATGAAAATCCACATTAAAATACCATTTCTGAAAAACAAAATATGTATTTCTAGTTTAGACATTAAAAGAAATAGAGACAGGTGCTGGGGGTTTATGCCTGCAATCTTAGCTACTCAGGAGGCTGAGATCTGAGGATCATTGTTTGAAACCAATCCAGCCAGGAAAGTTCAAGATTCTTCTTTCCAGCTAACTGCCATAAAGCTAGAAGTGAAACTGTGGCTCAAGTGGTAGTTTGCTAGTCCTGAGCACAAAAGCTCAAGGACAGCACCCAGGCCCTAAGTTCAAGCCCCAAGGCTAACACACATAGGTTGGGGGGAGAGAGAGAGAGAGAGAGAGAGAGAGAGAGAGAGAGAGAGGAGGAAGGGAGGGAGGGAGAGGGAGAGAGAGAGGGAGAGAGAAAAAGTAATAGTAGAGATGATTGCTGGAGGCATCATGACATTAATATGTAAATGCTTATTGAGGGTTATTTGGCATTATCTGAAGTCCATTGCATGCCTTAACTTCTCAGATCAACAACATGATATATGTGCTAATGAAAATAAGGACAGAAAGATAATTTACCCCAAGTGACAGCTTCAAGGGATGTTGCCAGGATTTCATCTAATTCAGTCTTAAAACTCATACTTGCAGTCATAACATTAACATTGTTCTCCTCATAATAGAAGTAGTATCATGTAACCTAAATATAGAGGTAAAATAAAGAGGTACACATTAACAATACAAACAACGACTTCTCTGATGATGCATTAGTATATTGGTGCCACAATCCCTTCAGGAAAGTACTTCTCCTCTGAACTTAAGAAATGTGTGAGTACTTCTTGCAGAACTAAGTTGCATAATATACTGACCATATTTTTCCCATATATAAAATAGAAATGTTTCTATTGCAAGAGATGTTCTGACTATTAAATGTCTATAAAGTTTCCAGCAAAATGACATATATTTTTAGTACTTCATATACTGTAGCTCTTAGTATCAGTTGTTTATGACAATATGATATGGGATGTGTTCAGATGCTAAAACTAAAACTCACCCAATTCTTACTATAATTTTGGCCTGATATATTGCTTCAAATGATCATAATATATTTTGAGCCTTTTATAGATAAATAAATTATATTGATGGTAGCATAAGAAAAAATTATGATTAATATGTTTTTAGCAAAACTTTGCAAAAATTTTGTTTTTATCCACCGAATATAGTTAAGAGGTTAAAACCTAAAATGTCATGATTTACATGACAGATCAAAATAATTCACCAGGAATATACAGCTATTTGTTTGAGGCCATATTTTCAAATGCTGACACAATGCAAATGCTCACATTAAAAACATATTGTTTAAATAGGGATACAGGTTGACCTATTGCAACAATGATATGTACAAGAGGCTATGTCGAAAAATGAACTTTACAATTTAGTCCAGGGTTGGGGAGGATGGGGGAATGTAGTTGAGGAGATGGGAAGGAAGGGATGGTAGGGGAAAAACAAAGGAGGAAGCATCAATGCTTGATAAGAAATGTACTCATTACCTTGCTCATGTAACTGTAACCCCTCTGTACAGTACTTTCACAATAAAAAACTTATTAAAAATAAATAAATAAAATAAAATAAAATTGCTCATACCAGAGGCAAACCATACAGATATCAAATAATCAAAGGATTTTTATTGACTCTTCTACCATTCTTTGGTAAAATCTCTTCTAAAAATTGAATCTAGACCCTACAAAAAAGATAGTTTTGTTTTCATGTCAAATATTCTCACCAAAATAACCTTTCTTAATATATTATTCAAATATTCTCACCAAAATGACAAATCTTAAAGTGTTAAATCATACTAATAAAGAATTGGTAAACCACTAGTTTTGCAATAGATAAAGAACAATAACCATGGTAGAGAATTCTACTTATAGCATTTAATGATTGATCTAAAATCTGGATTATCTGTTGATTTCTGAGAAGATTTTAGATAGCAAAACAGAAAAAACTGTAACCACAACTTATTGTAAAGGTTTTGATGATAGCTTTAGTGGGTTACTCCCCAAATATATTTAGATACAAGTCTAACCAACAGGGACAAAGAGAACATGGAAACATATCAGAATGACTTATTTGTATGCACAATATTCATGAAGTCATGACCTGGAGAGAACACACTCAAGAAAAGTCCACACACAAAAGCACACACCTTGTGATCTATGAAGGTAAAGTGCATTGTCCTCTGTTAAAGTTTGCCTCAGGAATTCTAACTAGAAAATTCTCAGAGCAGGGTTGGAGTCAATTAAAGTAGCTAAGTGCTTTTGGCTTATGCCTATTTTCCTAGCTACCTAGGAGGCTGACAATTTGAACATTTCTATTTTAGGCTTCGTAGGAAAGAAAAGTTCAGGAGAAGCCCTCCTCAAACTCCAGCGGCTAAAGTGGCACATGTTTTTCATCCAGAAAGAGGCTGAGATTGGGAGGATGGTGATTTGAGGTCAGCCCAAGGAGAAAAGTATGTGAGACTCCATTTCAACAGAAGGGAACTGGAAAAGGCAGCATGTAACCCCCCAGCAATGGTGGGAAGACTAAAATAAACCAGAATCAGGAATATTCTGGAGAAAAGCAGGACCATATTCTAAAATATCCAGTAACAGGGCTGAAGGTGTAGCTTGATGATATAATGCCAATTAATCAAGTTTGAGGCCCTGAGTTCAAATAACCAGTACCATCAAAGCTGTAGACATTTGTTTCCAGATTGGCAACATTTGTAAGAGCATGGCCAGAAAAATCATGAAAACTCTCTGGAGAAATTTACTTTTAACCCAGTTCTCAAATGATTTTCAGAGAAAGTTTCAAAGACCATGGCTTACGTTTAATGCTCAATAAAACCATAAAAGATAATGAGGCACCATGAGTCAATAGGAAAATACAACTTAAACCAAAACAGGACTTCCATGTTCACAGATGTTGGGAAATCAGGAACAGAGACAATAGATAATGAACTACATTTAGCATACCAAAACAAATTAGAGCAGCATGTTAAGACAATCCATGGACAATTTCTTAAGAAATAAGCTGAAAGAAAATGTACACAACAGAAATTTATATATATATATATATATATATATGTATATATTAAAGATATTGTATAAAAGGGTTACAGTTGCATGAAAAAGGTAATGAGTACATTTTCTATCAAGCATTGTTACCTCCTCCTTTGTTTTCTCCTACCAGCCCTTCCTTTCCTGCCTCCCCAACTCCTCCCCCCCTCCAAGTTATAAAGTTCGTTTTCAACATAGTGTCTTGTATATCTCATTGTTACAACCTGTATCTTTACTTCAGCATTTTGTTATTTCCCTTCCCCTCCCCAAATTAGAAAGATGTATATACAAGATGCAGGGCACCAAAATCAAGTACAGTGACAACAGAGGTTATACCATGGGGGAAGACCATAAAAAAGAAACAAAAAAATCACATAGTACATTATAAGTACATTATAAACAACAGCAAGAAAGATAAAACCTCTTGTGTCCCTATCTGAACCCTAATGCATTGTTGGTGGGAGTGTAACCTTGTTTAACCACTTTGGAAAGCAGTATGGAGGTTCCTCAAAAGACTACACATAGAAATTCTTTTTAAGAAAAGGACAATGTACATTTATTAAATAGGTATCAAATAGCAAAAGTAAATATAACTCAACAATTCATAATAATTACAGAAGATACTGAAGAAATTCCCCAGAAGACATTTTAAGACAGTGATGTTTCGAAATAGTGACTGTTTGGCGTCATGCTTACAGAGTAGGTTGAAGGCTCTGACTTAAATAACTCCTTATCAAAATTTGAATTCAAGTAAAGTACAGAGCAGAGTGACATTGAATTGTGGCAGCTCTCCTAACAAATTTGAGGTGATAGCTCATTAATTGGATTTGCATTTCCCTGGATTGGCTTTATTGAACACTGCTACACATTTGTTGGTCATCTAGCATGTCAATTCTTTTCTTTTCTTTTTCTATTGTTTTTCTTATATCTTTAAAAATAATCCTATTATCTGATAAATAGTTTGCTAATATTGTCTCTGAATCCCAAGGCCTTTTTTTCTCATTCAGTTGATTATTGTCCTTTGCTGTGAAGCAGTTTGTAACTTTGCTATATTCCCAATTATATATTTTTGCTTTTATTGCTGAAACTATTACTGTGACATAAGAAAACAACAACCATCATTACTAAATTGATATCAAATAGTCCTCGCTTCTGAGAAGTAATCAAAAACTGGGTTCACCAGGTTGCCTCTGTTGACCCCATATAAACTTCACATAATAGGATGCTTTTACTGTGCCGTACATTTACATTTGAATGGTTTTTTGATAAATTATTCTCCCCTCTTCTCTCCCCTCTCAACTCTCCTCACATCCCCTATGATGCTCTCTACTTTGCTTTCTCTCTGCCAATACTAGATGTGGATTCAGGTCCTCACACTTCTTTGTTGTTGTTGTTGTTGTTCACTTAAGTTGGTCCTCTACCTCTTGAGCCACATCTTCAGTTCCATATTGCTTGTAATATGGATATGTCTGAGAAAGGCCTGGAGATATCATTATTGTATATTCTTTCTAATGTTTATCAGAGTTCTTTCTCTCAGGACTCACCCTCTCATTAGAGTCAGAAGTTCTGATTTTACCATTTTTCCAAGATAAACTTGCTACTGTAATGACATGGCTTACCTTAGTCTCCTGCTTATCTAGTCTATGCAGAGAGATCTCAGTAATATACTAGAGTATCCGAGATAGAAAATACCTTACTTGCAGAAGGTTGACAGGGAAGTATTCAAGTCAAAAGCTCTATTCTGAGAAGGATCCAATATAGCGAAGAATAAAATGAAAAGCACTCTAGACAAAGAGCACAATATACAGAGACCCTAAATATCCAATTAGGGGAACTGTATGACCTTAGTTATATCACCATTATTAAATAAATGTAAGATAGTTAAATCAAATATATTGTTATTTTTACTGCTTTAATAATCTGATTTTATCTTTGCAAGAAAAATACAAAGAAACTTAGACACATGGAGGAAGGTTAATTTCTAGATGTTTTACATTAAATGACATTTAGGAGAAATACCAGTGAGAGAATACCAAGTATTCAATTCTGCATTTCCTCATATTTTAATTAATATGTGTGTTATGTCTATTTTGAAACATTGACTGCTTCCATTTTCCTTTCTAGGAATTTATTTTTAGCTCTCTATGTTGCTATACACTTTATTTAACATGTATTTAATCAATGAATTAAAAATCTTGAATTTCACAAATTAAGAAAATAGAAGACATTCTTGAATACTATAAACATGTACACAGAACAGACATCCAGAAACTCTCTCTTTCTCTCTCTCTCTCTCTCTCTCTCACACACACACACACACACAGAAATTCAATTTCATGACAGGAAAAATTAATAAAATCATCTCAAAGAAGAGGAAAAATTCAAAAGTTCACAATTTTTTAAATGTCTGGTAATTATATTTATATGATTCCAAGTTTGAGAATAATAATTACATTATTGACATATGATTTTTCTCATGTTATTCTAAGAAATTTTGTAGCTGGAACATTATAATTCTGATTCCTTAAGCTATAAAATCCAATATCAACACATCAATGCTTGATGCTTTGAAACTTGATTCAAATTAATGACATGACATGATTCCAAATATTTTTCTCAAGAAGCTACCTTGATTTGCATTTTACATTATATGAATATAAGTTCTCCATATAATATTTATGTTATGTGCATTTGTGTGGTATATATATATATCACATGTAACATGTAATAATTTTCTGATTTGTAAGTTCAATGATTAATAATATTACACAATTTATACAGTTAATTTTTGTTCCATACACCCCTGTCTTTTTTTAAAAAAATTTAAATTTTATTTTATTTGTGAACATGCCGTACAGAGGAGTTACAATTACATGGGCAGGATAATGCGTACATTTCTTACCAAGCATCCCTGTCTTAATGACTTCAGTCTAAGGGTTTTAGAAAAAATTAACATGAGAAATGTTAGTTTTAATTGTATTTTTGTACTCATGAATTCAGCAGATGAATGCTGGCTGTTGTTGCTGTTGTTGTTTTTCTGGTCTGTCAACTGTAGTCACCAAAATTCTGAATGCCTGGTTAGAGTGTATTTAATTAGTTTTAAAAGGTTAAAATTAAGATTTGAAGGAGAATCTGAATATATTCTTAGCTTATGATTTGATGTGAAAGAGAGGTGAATCAATAAATGACACTATAAAATGTCATTGTTACTTTCTTGGACTTTTATATTAAGGCTTGATTTTATTCAACAAATATTTCAATGTGTCATAGTGCTGAAATGCTTTTTTCAACCCATTCCAAAAATATCATAGAACTATTTGACATAGTGTGCCTAGTATATAGTATTGATTTTGTTGTTATCAATTGCTTTTCCTTTGTCATTTCTATATACTTCTACCCTACAGCTTTGAACTCTTACCATAAGATGTTACCTTTCCTTCTTTTTCTTCCTCCTCCTCCCCCTCCTCTTCCTCTTTCCCCTCCCCCTCCTCCTCCCTTTCCTCCCCCTCCTCCTTCCCTACCCCCCTCCTCCTCTTCTTCCTACTCCTTCTTTTTGTCAGTTGTGGAGCCTAAGCTCACAGCTTGGGCACTGTTCCTGAGCTCTTTTGCTCAAGGCTAGAGCTCTACCACTTTGAGCTATAATAGCTCCACTTCCAGCTCCACTTCCTTTCCTTCTTATTGCCTGTTTCAGTAATCAGTATCTACTCTTCCTTAAAGCTCACTGTAATTAGAAGAACTTAACTAGGCCCTTCACAAATATATTCACCTCATCCTATAACATAAAAGAAATTCTTCTGATCCTAGTATTTTATTAAAAATCTTTATATATAAATATCCTGAAAAAATTAATGAACTACCAGAGCATTACATTTACTTTGATTGTCCTGTGATCTGACAATTTTAATGTCATAATTTAATAACAACTGGAAGTTTTAATCTAATAAATTCTTCAGAGCTACTAACAATTAACACTTGATGTCTGAGCACTGTTATTCTGGATAGAGATTCCGTGTTACATAGTTAGAAGTGAAAATGTAACTATTGCTTTTCCATATCAAATTTTATGCTTAAAAATCAGTGTCCAAAATTATATGCTTAAAAATCAGCCATCATCAAAATAATCATTGCATTTTCAAACTAGGTTCTAATATAGCTATGTCAGTCTTAATTTTACATAGATACTACTTTTGTTTCATATCATTTTCTCTGTGTATTTTAATCTACCCATATTATAATCCTTCTATTTGTTCAATAGTTTGAATAGTTTGTCATTGAAAATATGGCAGTTGATTCACCTATCCTTTTTATTACTAAAATATTTCCTGTAGGTGTTTACTTTTGTAGATAGCAGGAGAGAGAGAGAGAGAGGAGAGAAAGAGAGAGGGAGGGGAGGGGGTGCCAGGATTGAATTGCTTATTCTTACATACTTACTGAATTTAAGTAAGTTTAAGTCTTCGCTTCTCCAGCTGGCTTTATTACAGTAATTATGATTTTAGAGTTAATTATGTTTGAACAATGGAAGCCAGCTCATAACCTATTGTTGGAAAGTAGGTTTGTTTCAAAGCTTCAGGCAAGGTTGCCAAGAAGGAGGTTCATGTTGTCATTATTAGAAACTACATGAGAATGTTTTTGGCTTTTGCATTTGTAAGGTTCCTGAAAAGATGCTGGAATGTGGTTTCTGATTTGGACTGAACTCTATGTCTACAATATTCAAGCTGTGTAACAGTTTTGTTCTTCCAACAAAACTGCATCAGAAGCTGGGATATGATCAGCTCTAGCATGAGGATACATAACTACTTTATGTAAAATTATCATGAGAGTAAGAATAAGATATATAAAATACCTAACAGAATAATTACCAATGCAAATTCCACTTTCCATCTTCCATAATGCTGAGGGCATGGGCTCTTCATTTGTGATTGGGATGATTATAGTACAATTAAAGCAGTTTATAAGTTTCATTTATTTATTTTAGAAAACCCAGAAGGGTGCCAGTGGCTCATACCTGTAATCCTAACCACTCAGGATGATAAGATCTGAGATCATAGTTCATAAGCCAACCTTCCAGAAAAGACTGTGAGATTCTTACCTCCAATTAAACCAAAAAGCTGAAAGTAGAGTGGTGTTTCACAAGATATAGCACTAGCCTTGAGCATAAAAGCTAAGAGACGACTCCAAGATCCTGATTTTAAGCCCCAGTACTAGCAAAAACAACAAAACAAAACATGCATTAGGACAGGGTATAAATAGAATCAGAATGTTCAATGTACGTATGTGATGAAGAAAGTGGGAAAAGTACAATGTTTCCAGAGGGAAGAGACACACATGAGACAGAAGGGATCATTCCAACCAAGAATCATTGGGCACATAAATGGGCATGTTACATGTTAATCCCATTGTACAAAAATTTGAAGTGTAGAAAATAAAACTACAAAAAAAAACAAAAAATGAGATGTCACTATGTTTGGATACATTTAAAATATTAAGTTTACCAACGATGTCTTTTAGAGATTAAATATGTTTTCAAGGTTTGATTAGAGCCTCCTGGCACTTGCTTCTTTCAGTGGAGGACAGCCTGTATATATAGAGTAGATTTGCTGCCTCCATGACTTGCATCAAGGCACTGCTTGCTGGGAGGGGATCTCTAGACCAGAGTGAAGGCTGGTGGCGACAGCATGTCAGCCTACCAGAACTCTTTCTACTGCTCTCTGCTGTCAGGAGATAAAGAATGAGAGCTCTATGCATACCTTTTGCAAATTATAATTTGCTTCCTATGAAATGTTCATTAATGGCTTTTGTTTTCTCGTCCTGAGGCATACTTCTCTGTTTATGCCTTTGGTAAATGAGTTCATTTTTTGGCATTATTTATTCTTTCTCCTTGTCAGATTTTTAATTATATAATTAAGACGCTATTGCTCTTCACTAATAAAACAAAACAAAAACCCATAAAACTGCTGTGACAGAACTACACAAAATAAGTCCTGAGGTCACTGAATATCAAAGGAAACGTGAAGATTCCCAACGACAATTTACGTAATCTCTCTGATTCAAGGGCAAGCTTAGTTTATCAAGGAAATTACCAGCTTGGGTCATAGGCATAGAATCTCAGACTACTGTTAATGCCATCCTGATCAATAAAATGATATTATGCCTCTGGATAACTCTTAAAATGGGAAATTTTAGAAAAGTACAGCTACCGGGAAACAAGTAGTTTTTCCACTGTTTCACTTTATGAAAATAACATTGTTGAGAAATAAATGCAAAGTTTATAACTATGGGATGTTTTCCTTGAGATAGCTAAACTGAAGTCTAACAAGTGTGTGTTGTCTGCACAGTGTCAAATGCTGCTATTCTTTTCCTAGCATACTTGGTCTGCTTTACTATTTCTTTTCTTCATTTTCTTTTGTTCGTTTATTTGTTCCTTCCTTCTTTCTTCCTCTTTCTCTCCTTCCTTCCTTGATTGTCTTTTTATAAATTTGTTACCTTCTTTCTTTCTCTCCTTTTTCCTTTCCTTCTTTCTTTGCTTCATTCTATTCACCTTCCTTCCTTCCTTCCTTGCTTCCTTGCTTCCTTCCTTCCTTCCTTCCTTCTTTCCTTTCTTATTGTATTATAATTTGTTTATAACATTGCTTGGTACCATCTGCAATATTCAGGTTAAGATATACGTGTTTCTAGGATATACAGTTGGCAAATGTAGCTGAAAATATTTATAGAAAATTTCATACAGCTACACACAGCTTAGCAAATATTCTCTGTTAAATAAATACAGATTTACATGAATTCAAATATTGCTTAGTAAAACTACTTTCTACAGGTGGACATCAACAGTGAAATCATATGCCCTTGATAAGATACTAGCTAGCTGGTTGTACAATTGATTCATTGTAACTTTTTTTTATCTTCAAGAGAATTTTTTTGTTTTAGGAATAATTGAGTCTTTTCTTTGTTCTTCTTTAACTGTGATTAGATCAGGATTTTTGAAAACCACTCTTAACATTTCTTCTTGTTCTTGAATGGTATCATTCAATTACCTTTGTGGCCTCATCTTCCTCCAACCCTTTTAATGTGAATAAAGCTGACATAGACATATTCCAGAACAAAGCATTCCCATGGGCTCTCTGTGAGAAATCTGCTGACACCTGAACTGGCTTCTACTGGAATTTGTTTTTGGCTGATCTTTACATGACCTTTGAAATCCTGGCATCTGACCTGCCTTGGGCTTGGGCTCCATGGCTTTAAGCCTAGCTGCTTCAGGGAATTTGTCCTCCCAGTCTTGTGTTTTCTGGACCTCTCCATCTGTCTTAACCCTCTGGAAGCCAAGACAGAGGAAGCCAGTGTTTTCTGGAGCTCTTTGTTGGTCTTCACTCTCTGACAGACAAAGGACAGGAAGGAAGAAAGCCCAAACTAAACAAACTCGTCTTCCAATGGCTGTTCTATCCCAATACATGTAACATAATGAAAGATGTGCTACTTGAGGAAGACCATTGGGGTAAAATGGAAAATGTCAGACACTGAGATATCTTTGCTATTTGTGCACAGGAGACTCAGTCATGTGACTCAACCTTTTACTTAGAAATTCTGAATGAGAGATGGCTAAGACAGCATCTAGGCAGATTAAAATATTTAAGAAAATGTCCAAGATCATCATTCCAAAAATAATATTTTAATAATACATTCTTTCACACTCAGATGCACTTCTTGATTCTGGCCTGAGCTACTGGCAGATGTGCCGACATCCTCCTGGGGAAAAATGTGGAGTTCTTGCAGGGCTTCTGCCCAACTGGAAAATGGAAGCTCTAGCCATCTTTTAATAAACCATGTATTTCAGAGATTTGCAACTCAATTTTATAGACCTAATGAGTTTGAAGATGTTTGGAATGAACACCGAAACTTTGGTAGCAGCTTAACTGAAGTCTGGCTTAACTCTATGCTCTCAGTGATTTGCCCTTCAGAGATGTAAACCCCTCACAGTTAGCGCTAACCAAAATTATTAGTGCCCTACAAAGCCAATTGAAAGCAAGTCGAGTGACAATCCTTGTTGTGTATCTTTAATTTACAAAGGGAAATTCTCTGGGCAGTTTTCATTAGCTTGTAGCAAGTTTAATTGGCTGAAAACATTGCTTTCATGATCTTTGATACCATGTGTTGGTACAAATTAAAGCATTGCTGCTTCTAGTCACGGAATTTTGCTTCTCAAATGCCTCTAGAGGATTAGGCTAGACAAAGGAGGGCCCTTAACAGAATTATTACCAATCTCCAAGGGTGCAAATTGATACTTGTGACTATCAAGATTCATTACCAAACAAAAGAAGAATTAATTTCAGATAAACACATGCATAACCAAATACTCATAAAAAACATAATGAGTTGAAGGCAGAGGCATTTTGGAGTCCTCTATTACATCAAACAGATACTTTCACAGAAATATTTGTTTCATTATATCACTGTAAATGAATCCTCTCTATGTGGCATCAAAGTACATTGCATGTTTTCCCATCCGTTTGAACTTCTTTAGTCACTGAAGGTCCGTTAAGTGGGTATGGTCACTAAGAAGCATTCAGCTCTGCTTATTTTGTATGACTGAACTGATTATCTCAGTGAACAAACTTTTACCTTGAAAAATCATCTGTGATAGAAAGCAAAAGGAAGAGGTACCACATTATAATTTCACATAGATGCCTCATGAAAAATCACAAACAGTCACATCAAAATTTACTGGTGGGAAAATCACCATTACCCTGATACTGCTGAAGTGGTCCCCGTCTGGAAACATAACCCTAGCTTTAAAAAAAATCAGAAATTCCTAAATTATTGTCAGTTATTAATTAGGATATATCCCTACTTCTCTGGACCAAAATATTTGTGTTGGAGTCTAGGGATATTAATACCCAAAGGGAAACCACAGATTGCTTTCTGAAAGAGCAAAGGAAACCTTTACTGCATCGCCACTCTCCATGTATGTCAACTACATTCAATACCTGGGGTTCTATATACCTAACAGAGGAATATTTGCGTTAGCTGATTATGTAAATATGGACATAGTCTAACTTCTTATCCCTCTATGACTAAATTTCAGTGGGTAAACTTGTCCTCCAGTTAAAAAAAAATCTCCCTGGGTCAAACATGGTAGGGTATGTTTGTAATTCTACCTCGGTGAGAAGTACAGCTTCAAGTCTCTTCTTGGCCAAAGAGTTAGTTAAACCCTATCTCAAGAAACAAGCTGGGTTGGGATGCACCTGTATGTCAGCTATGTAGGAATCATAAGTAGGAAGATCACAGTTCAAAGTCAGCTTTGGGCAAAATTTGAGAACCTATCTGGAAGTAAACTAAAACAAAAGTGGGAGAGTAATAGTAAACTAAAGCTTCAAGTGGTAGAGTAACTACCTAGCCAGTTCCAATCTCAGCATTCCGTCTGCTTAATGATACTGTGGATATTTTGTTAAGACATATCAAATATGTACCATAATATCATGGATTCTCCCAATATGTCTCAGTAGTTATGGTAAATGCTTCTTATCCATCACAGTCTTGTGATCAGGCATGCAAAATCCTTGTCATAGAAATATACTAAATTTTTAAGAGCAACTTAGGAAAGAGTGAAAAGATGTTAGTGCTGTACTAGCTGTTCTATCAAGGATCCTCAAATCACTCTGCTCTTACCAGGAAAATAGCCATATGGCTAACCACTCCTGATAAATCTTAGTGATTTCAGGTTCTGAAGGAAATACTTTTAATCCTGGTATAAATGCTTACTTAACTAATGTAGTTTTATATTCAATAACAGTATCTTCCAACAGTCAATAGTTATTTCAACAAAACCTCAAAAGTTTGAAAGCATTTAAGCAATGTCTAGAAATATTTCAAACCTTTCTTTGGTATAAATTATGCATGCAATTAAAAAGATCGCTAATAATTCATTTATTTGAAAGTCATAAACTTTAAATATGATATGTAGCTTTTGATTAGACCCTATTTTTAATTGGAAAAAAGTGAAATCAGTTTCAGCATTAAAAATATTTAATAATGTTTTAAATGAGAGATCATGCCAGTGGTTGTAAGGAATTAATTCTAATTTTTAGAATAAATCAGCAAAACACAGTTTTGCAATTTAAAAATGTTTCTTAAAAGGAAAGAAGGAACATTTGTATGCAAGGACATGCATTCCTTTCTTATGCAAATATTCCAAAATGCTTTAATTTTCCTGAACACTTAATTGACATTATACATCACAATGAAAGATTCATACAGAATCATGTTCACGTGGAAGTAAAGGTTTCTGTCAAACAGTATATGCACTTGCAAGCCAAACCAGGAAATTATAAAAAGCAGCTCAGTAAACATTTCAATAAAATGTGTTACAATGGGGGCACTTAATGTAATGAGGCTTTACAGACAGACACAGTTGAAATTAATGACAAAGAGGAATGTGGCTTGAACTTGTGACACAGCAGTTATCTCATTCATTGTCCACTATGTTCATGGTGGAGGAGGGAATGTATCTCTTCTTTTTTGTGTGTGTATATGAGCAAAGGAAGGGGATAGAGTCATGTCCTCTGTCCACACTCCTGTGTCTCACACCTTGTGGGATGCTCCTCTTCTTGGCAGCCTCTGTTGGGCTAGGAGGGCAGCTGTGGAAGCTACTGGGTCTAGTAGTCTGGAACACCAGGCTACAATTCTCTCTGCCGGCTGAAACTGCTCCACTGGAGTTCCACCTCTTACTCTGAAGTAAATGTGAGAAACAGTAGATTTTAGACATCTGTCATGATCAGTTTTTGTTTTCTGGATTCCCAAAAGGCCATCGTCAACTATTCCTTTTATTCTAATATAATATTCAATTAAGTAGAATGCAAGAGAGACAGTTATTCTAACCGTCATACTTTATTCACCTTTTTAATTTATCCTAATCTCATGTTCTTAAATCAGACACCAAATTATTTCTAACCATCATACTTTATTCACCTTTTTAATTTATCCTAATCTCATGTTCTTAAATCAGACACCAAATTCCACTCACCTCTGTCTCATAATTTTGTCTTTTTAAGAACACCATCTTCTTCATAGTCTGGACAGGTTATGTGTGTGTGCGTGCATGTGTGTGTGAGCATGCATGTGTGTGTGTGTGTGTGTGTGTGTGTGTGTGTGTGTGTGTGTGTGCTGGTCTTGGAGCTTGAACCCAGAGCCTGAGTACTGTCTCTGAGATCTTTTGCTCAAGGCTAGTGCTCTACCTCTTGAGCCACAGCTCCATTTCTGGCTTTTTTGGCAGGTAAATGGAAATAAGAATGTCATGGGCATTCCTCCCTGGGTTGGGTTGGCTTCAAACCATAATCCTCAGATCTTAGTAGCTTGAATAGCTAGGATTACAGGTGTGAGCCATCAGTACCCAGCATGTACAGACTTTTGAAGTGATAATTTGAAAGATTATGGCTCCTTTATTGCTATTTTACACTGAGAGAGTCCAAATATGTGAAAGTAAGGAAACTCTAATAAACAAATTTGCACAGATCTCTTGCGCTGCCAAGTAGTAGGGACTGAGATGCAGATTCTAAGTCTGCATCACCTGGGTTTGAATCATGACCCTGCCATATACTTAGCTAAGATCCCCCCAGCAAAGACCCTATCTCCTCAAAACACTCATCAGCTAAATAGGTTATAATTAGAACTTTAATTAGAATTTAATCATAATATTAGTTAGAGTTGAAGGGTTAAAGTACTTGAGGCAGTGACCATTTGTTGCTTGTTTCAGAGCAGAGCAACATGTGGTGCTAAACCACCTGGTTGTGTGCCTTTATAAGACCTGCAAATCCTTAGCTTGGGGCTCTCCTCCTAGGGTCTGCTGTGTTGGAGTGTAGGACGAGGCCCGAGCTGCAGCCGTTTAAATAAAACAGCTGTAGAGTCTGACTCTTGGTGGTCTTCTTGGTGGGGGTCCTGCGACCTTGGCATAACAGAGTAATAAATGTTTGAGTGCAGATAAGGCCTTTAAGTAATGCAGAGTATTTCTCATTGTAACTTAAGAAATAAAACTGATAACTGTAGTTAAATTTGTCCTATGAATGTATCACACTATCTTCAATATAAAAATATCTTTTATTCGCAAGTGAAGGCTCATAATTTATCCTATATAAAGGATAAATTTACTGTGTATATTATTTTAATATAATATATTCATAAGAATTATCTTTAAGATATATTTGCATGTATTTATAGATAGATACACATTTTGTACATATTCACTTTCCCCTCAATATTGTTGTATATTTATGAGGTTTACTTAAAATGAGACCTGTAGATTTAGTTCACCCACTGTATTTAAGTAAATATTACAGTACATAAATATGCCACAATTTTATTTTTGTTTCTTGCACTGATAAACATTAGTGCTACTTTCAATTTGTTGTTATGAATGTGATTATATAATACTATATGATTTTTCTGGCCATTGTTTATATAAATGTAATATATGCAACTTTTACCATTTATTACAACTATTGTTTCTAAGTTTATAATTTAGATTTTAATGTTTTTCTTTGATAAATGTTTAGCTCCTGCTCAAGTGATATAAAGAAATAGAAAATTGTGTATGATTCTAATTGAAGTATGCATGGAAAGTCTGGTGTAAATATCAGCAATGGTTTTTGTTCTTGTAATTGGATTATAGGCAATTTTTCATCCCGTTTGCTTTGTTCTTTCTATAATTCAGTTCTTTGATGACCACTCTCCCAAGTGTGAAATAAGTAATAATAGAATTTTAAGAAACCCTAAGTCCCTTTATAGGCATGAACACAATGCATTTATACTCACCTAGACTAATTTAATTGTCAACATATATGACACTGAAATAAAACACAAACTATGATGTGTGACATTCTCTTCACTTGGAGTCTCCTGGGGATCATTGTTACAAAAAAAATATCCTCTATTGATTACAATGACAACCTCTTTTGAGTCAGTATGCAACATCCAGGTTCTTCAAGTATGGTTGATAACATTCTCAGATTGAGTTTGTTTTGAAAAAAGGCATCTAAATTAGGTAAGAACAGAGCGGTGAGTCACCTGGAAAGAGAAGAACACTTTTTCTAAAGCACCAACCCACCTCCATGTAAATAATCTTTCTCTCCATGAACCATACTTTGTCAGGTCATAACTACTTCACACTAGCAAGCTGAGGTCTCTCTTCTTGATTAGGTCACTTCCCCTAGTGATCGTAATTCCTAGTGTCACACACCTTAGAAACAAAAATAAAACAATGACAACAACAAAGCTGTCTAGATATTGACATAGCTTTCATCTCGGTAAGTTGTAAGATTTTGTAAATTGTCTCCACTGTGCAAATGTGCAAAGAAAGACTATTAGATTTCCTTTTAACGTGGAGCTTTTATCTCACAACTGATGGCATCAGACAGTGGTCGGATTTCCTTCATCTCTTTTCTAGCAAAATACTTTCATCATTGTTCTTCAACTGATCAAGTTGATTTTTTTGCTCTAGATCACATCGGGTAAGATTCAGGTTCATCACCTGAATGCAAACTAGAGTATGCATATTCTATTGTAAAACTGGACAGATAAGTAGAGCATTCTAATTCAAGACCTTCCCTTCTGACATAACACTGCATTAAGCTTAGTTACTCATTTCAGATAAAATATATTGTCTGCAATTTCTATAAAGTCACACAGCTGGCTGCCTGAATTTTCCTACAATCCCTGACATCCCAGCTGCCTTTCCTCTTATCATTGCATTTCTCAGTACCAACACATCCCTTGTGGGTTATCCTTCATGTTTAGCTGTGTAGAGAGACAGACTTTCTAGTCCCTCCCTTGATACTCATGGAACCAAACATTCAGGGCATTACTTTTATTGAGAAACAGACAGATATATGACACATTGCAAACTTGGGGATGTTAAAAAATGTTCCAGACATGCTCCTTGGTTAATAGTCTCTGACTCCCTTCTGGGATGGTAACTAGACACCATACTGTTTTTATGGCTCCAAAAAGACCAATTCTTCCCCAGTATAGGCTGAATAGGCAATCGAAGGGAGACAAATACATGTCTATTTTTTTCATTTTTGCAATTTACATATCTTGGGATTTACATTGGGCAATATTCGTGTTCTTAAACTTTTATGCCTCACTTGAAAAATAATCCTTAAATATTTCTCTTTTTTATAGTCATGCTATTTTATTTATTTTTGAATATATTTTTATTGTCAAGATATTCTACAGAGGAGTTACAGTTACATGAGTAAAATAATGAGTATATTTCCTATTGAGAATTGTTACCTCCTCCTTTGTTTTTCCCCTACCACCCCTTCCCTCCTCACCTCCCCAACTCCTCCCTCCCCCTCCCCCTGGAAGTTGTAAAGCTCATTTTCAGCATAGTGTCTTGTACATCTCATTGTTACGATGGATAAACCTGTATCCTTATTTAAGCATTTTGTTATTTCCCTTCCTCTCCCCAAATTAGAAAAATGTATATACAGGATGCAGGGCACCAGAATTAGATACAGTGAAAATGGGTTATATCATGGGGAAGAACATACAAAAGAAACAAAAAAAAAATCTTATCTTTCCATAGACGCAAGAGAATAGAGTATTCCTTGTATCTTCATTTGTAACCTGAAAGCTTTTGTAGGTGTGTGTGTGGGGGGGTTAAAATATATTAAAATATATTAAGATACATTTCATGGGAAATTCTTTAATATTTTTTGTGTAAGACAAACTGAATTTCAACCTAACATTTTGTGTCTCACTTAGGATCATGTACTCTCTCATTCATAAACATAAATTCTGCATGAATAAAGACAAAACTATACTTTACTTTGAAGGTAAGTGAAATTTACTTATTTTTATTAATGTTTATAGTATAGTTATCATACAGATGAAGTCTTATACATGAACCTTTTAAATATAATATATGAATGACAGAAATTTTGCTTCTGTATTTTGTTGATCTGAATTTTAATACTTCAGGTAATCATTTGTTTTTGCATGTCATGTGAAATTTGCTGCCCATTATTTCTGGTGAGATCTTTTGCCATTTATGTTAATAAGAAAATTCTGTATCATTCTCAACTGAGTTACTAATGATCATTTGTAAGGAAGTCCAGGTATATGCTCATAATACTTCACTCAAGTTAGCACTCTGTTATTCATCATTATACTTGCTTTTCAGATTCTATGTCATATGTATAGAAGTAACACATTTAGTTAACCAAATGTTACCTTTTTTAATATTATTGTTCTTGGATTGATTCAGAACATTTCCAACATAAATTACAGGTTATAGAAATTATAGGACTTATTGAAGGTGAAGAAAATGTGATCTATAAGTTCAATGTAACAATTGTAACAAACCCATAGCCAAAGCCATGGTTTCCAGATTTCTATTCACAATAATAATAATTCTAGGAATTACCATTCAGAACTATGAAGAATTATTATGTTTCATAATAGTGACCAATGAGATGATTACATACTTTTCAAATTTAAAATACGGATCTTAAATTCCAAAAATGCCCATTGGTATAGCATATTATTAAAAGAAATTTTGTAGCAGCAATTTCTATTAGTCTCCTACAAATTCACATTAAAAATTTATTTAGGCTTGGAAATTATACTGAACACTATTAAGAATTTTCACAAACTATTAGATGCAAACTGTCTCACACTTCTATTTCTAGCAGCTAGGTGATAGAAATCAAGAGGAAAATGGTTTGAGGCCATCCCAGGCAAAAAGTTCATGAGACCCCATTTCTACCACGAAAACCTGAGCACACTGTTGCATCCCTCTTATGGTAGCTTCACAGAAGGCATAAATAGGAAAACAAGTCAAGATTACTCCAAAATTAAGTGAGAGAGTGAGAGAAGGGGTAGGGAGGGGAGGGTGAAATGTTGAAAAGAGTGACACTGATCAAATATATTGTATTCACAAACTTCTTTGTTAAATGGCAACCCAAAGGTGTCAATCAACCGATTAATATAGTCCAGGCTGCTTTGGACAAAAACAGAGAGCTGACTTGGAATAATGTAACTAAAATAAAGAGGACTGGAGATGTGATTCAAATGGTGGAGCCCTTTCCTAGCATGCACAAGGTAATGAGTTCAAGCCACACTGCCACAAAAATTATTAGATAAACTTTTCTTTTCAAAGATTTTTTGAAACAAACTATTATTCCTTGTCATCCACTTTTCCCTTCAGAGCCTCCTTATATCAAGCAAGTAAAAGACAATTTATCCTGAATCATTCTAGCATGTCACAGTTCTATTTAATGTCATGGTGAATAAAAGAACAGCACACAAATCCAAAGCAATAGTTTGGGTCAGGGATTTTGGTTCACAGTTCAAATGAAACTTCAACATTTCTCTTAATGTCCAAAGTAATTTTGCAAACAAAATTTGAAGGAAGGAATATTTTGCCAGTCAAGGCCCAATGCTCCACAATGATCCACGGTTCATTTTGTGTTCCCTCTGCTTTATTATCATGGCTATGGCCAACAGCATAAAAATACTTTTTCTGCAGCCTATTTTTCCTCCTGCTTTGGATCTGATATTTTCTTCTTATTCATAGTTCAAGAACTTGCAAACAAATAAGATGCAGCACGGAATAGTTTAGACAGCTTGAATCCCAGTGCTAATCTGTACTTTGTAGCATGAAACTAAAGCTATGCATGTGTATCACCAAGGCGCGAGAAAAATAACATTGGAACAAGAGACATACAATAGAACAATTTAATGAATCCATTAATTGTAAGATTATTATTCATTTTATTTTCACAAAATAAAAGCATTTAAGGTTTGTCACAAAACAAATGTATTTCACTTGCTATGTATAAGTACCTATATGTTTATTTGTATATTTATGTACAAATACACATTATAATCAGAAATGAAATACATTCCATTTTATATGCTTTTTAGTCTATTTAGCTATATGTGTCTAATGTATTCTACATAGATGTAGAATATATATATATAGTACATGTACAGTACATGTATATGTAAAATATAAACATATATGCACAATACATATTAATATATTCAATATATAAATATAGTTTAGTATTTGTATGAGTTATTTCACATGCACATACTTATAAAGCACCATTTTGTAAATATGTGTAGATACATGCTATGTTTCCTTTGTATACTTAAATATATTGTGTATTTAATATAAATAGCTAACAATATCTGGGAGAAATGCTAAAATAAAGGTAGGGATAGAATTACTGTAGCACAATGTACTTTCACAGTCATTGATGGTTTGTAAATGTGACCTTTTAACATTCACTGGGAAATCAGAGAAGTGGGTGCCAAATTGCCACAAAAGGCATCAGGATCCAGAGTAGAAATGACAGCTGCCCGGCACAGAGCATACGTAATTCAGATTTTAGGAAAATATGTATTATGAATTAGTAAGGTAAGTGTTAAGGGAAAGGCAAAATAATAAGTTCAAGGTATTGACATTGGCGGTCACAAATAAAAATGGTAACTTGGAATCTGTGGACTGTCTTTTCTAATAAGAGTTTCCTACCTATGAGGAAATAGACTTTAGTTAAATCTTTTTCTGTAGAACATGAAACTATTACTGATGTATAGAAAGCTGTATTTTAAACACTGGCATGTTTTGTGTTAAATAAAGACAAAACACATATTGCTAAAGATTTCAGTGAAAATCCAACTATTGATAAAGAGAAATCAGCTTTGAAAAGTAGTGTTGTTTTGTGCAAATGTCTATATCTGAATTCTTTTATCTAAGTTCAGAGATTAAAATCTTTTATTTATTCAATAAATGTGACATACAGGTAATGTATTAAAAGACACATATCATAATTAGTGGAAGCTTTAATCAATTTAAACATAAGCCAAAACAGAATGCAATAATGTGCTATTCTACTTCTTTTGATTAGGGAATTGAGTCCATTAATATTTAGGGTTATTATTGAGAGATATATAATGTTTCCTGCCATTTTCTTGATTTCTTTTTTTTAATTGTGAAAATACTGTACAGAGGGGTTACAGTTACATGGGCAAGATAATGAGTACATTTCTTACTAAGCATTGTAGCCTCCTCCTTTATTTCCCCTTCCTATCCTTTCACATCCTCCCCCAAACCCACCCAATCCTCTTCCCCTACTCCACAAAGTTGTAAAGATCGTTTTTGACATAACGACTTGTACATCTCATTGTTGCAATGGTCCACCTGTATTCCTATTTAAATGGATTGATTTTTTCCCTTCCCCTCCACAAATTATACCAACATCAAATAGAGTGGGGGAGGGACATATAAAGCAACATAGAAATCATCATATAAATATGTTAGAAACAATTGCATGAAAGGAAAAAAAACATTTGAATACATATCTTAGGGTTCATGTCCCTAATATCAACTTATCTGACCTTTTCAGCTTGACTCAGACATACACTGGTTATTGCAAATAAGGGAAACCGTGGGACCTATGTTTCTTTGGGCCTGGCTTACTTCACTTAACAGAATTTTTTCCAAGTCTTTCCATTTCCTAACAAATGGGGCAATGTCATTCTTTCTGATGGAGGCATAGAATTCCATTGTGTATATTTACCAAATGTTTTTTATCTATTCATCCACTGAAGGACATCTGGGTTGGTTCCATATCTTAGCTATGGTAAATAGTGCTGCAATAAATATAGTTGTGCTGGTAGCTTTAGTGTGGTCTTGTTTGTAAACATTTGGGTAAATGCCCAAAAGTGGGATTGCTGGGTCATAGGTGAGTTCTATGTGGAGTCTTTTGAGGAACCTCCA
>NW_012267269.1:9808685-9828410 GCF_000151885.1 Dipodomys ordii
ATATTTTAGATATGAGACTCTTGTCCATTGTATGGCTAGTGAAGATCTTCTCCCAATCCGTGGGCTTTCTATTGATCTTGCTAGCTATGTCCTTTGCCATGAAGAAGCTCTTCAAATTCATGAAATCCCATTTGTTCAAACTTTCTTTGATTTATTGTTTCTGTGTCTCTATTAAGAAAATTTCGGCCTGTGCCAAGGAGACCTAGGGTTTCTCCTATTCCATCCTGTAATATTTTCAGAGTGTCTGCTTTGTCTCCGAGGTCTTTGATCCATTTGGAGTTGATTCTGGTGCAGGGTGATGTATAAGGATCTAGCTTTAGTTTTCTATAAGTAGTTAACCAATTTTGCTAGCACCATTTACTGAAGAAGCAGTCTTTCTTCCATTCTATTGTTTTAGCTCCCTTACCAAAGACTAGATGGCTATAGGTCTGTAGGTTCATTTCTGGGATTTCACTTGTATTCCATTGGTCCTCAGGTCTGTTCTTGTGCCAGGGCCAAGCTGTTTTGATTACTATGGGTTTGTAGTAGAGTTTGAAATTTGGTATTGATATTCCTCCAGCGCTGTTCTTTCTGTTAAGGATCGTTTTTGCTAGTCATGGTCTTTCTTTGTTCCATATAAATTTTTGGATTGCCTCTTCTATTTCCTTGAAGAATGAGATTGGAATAGGTATCACATTGAATTTGTAGATAGCTTTGGGAAGTATTGCCATTTTCACGATGTTGATCCTTCCAATCCAGGAGCCTGGGAGTTTTTTCTACTTTCTAAGTTCTGTTTTGATTTCCTTTTTCAGGTTTTTATAATTTTCATCATAGAGGTCCTTCACTTCTTTGGTTTATTCCTAGGTATTTTATTTTTTGTGGGGCTATTACGAATGGAGTTGTTTCCTAATCTCAGACACACTTTTTTCATTGTTGGCATACAGAAAAGCCATTGATTTTTTGAGGGTTAATTTTGTACCCTGCTACTTTGCCAAAGTTTTGAATCACCTTGAATAATTTGGTGTGAAGCCCATGAGATTCTTGAAATACAAGATCATGTCATCTGCAAAGAGGGAGAGTTTTACTTCTTCTGTCTCTATTTGGATCCCCTTTATGTCTGCATCTTGTCTTATTGCTGTAGGTAGGCATTCTAATACTAGATTGAAGAGCAGTAGAGAGAGTGGACATTCTTGTCTCATTTCTGAGTTTAGTGAAAATGGCTTTAGTTTTCACCATTGAGTGTAATACTGGCTGTAGATTTGTCATATACAGCATTTATTGTATTGATGATTGTTCCATGGATTCCTAACTTTTCCAGAACCTTCATCATAAAGGGGTGTTGGATCTTGTCAAATGATTTTTCTGCATCGATTGAGATAACCATGTGGTTCTTATCCTTGCTCTTGTAGATATGATGAATTATTTTAATTGATTTGCATCTATTTAACCAGCTTTGCATCCTTGAAATGAATCCTGTTTGATCATGGCATATGATTTTTTGGATGAATTGTTGAAGTCGATTGGCCAGAATTTTGTTGAGAAGTTTTGCATCAATGTTCATCAAAGAAATGGGTCTATGGTTCTTTATCTTTGATGAGTCTCTTCCTGGTTTTAGGATGAGGATTATGATGGCTTCATAGAATGAGTTCAGTAGTGAACTTTCTCTTCCAATTTCATTGTAGGGTGTTGAAAGAGTATTGGTGTGAGCTCTGCTTTGAAGGCCTTGTAGAAATCCACTGTAAAACCATCTGGTCTTGAGCTTTTCTTAGATGGGAGGTCTCTTATTGCTGTTTCTATTTCAATGCTTGATATGGGCCTGTTAAGCTGGTTTAACTCATCTTGGTTTAGTTTTGGCATGTCAATATTTGCTAGGAAAAGGTCCATTTCTGCCAAGTTCTCAAACTTATTAGCATAAAGTTTTGGGAAGTATTCCCTTATAAGGTTCTGAATTTGGTTGTTTCTGTGGTGATGTTTCCTTTCCCATCTCTGAGTTTATTTGGGTGTGTCCTCTTCTTTTTCTGATAAGATTTCCTAAGGGTCTGTCAATTTTGTTAATTTTTTGAAAAGCAAACTCTTTGTTTTGTTGATTCTTTCTATGGTTTTTTTGGATTCTAATTCACTTAATTCTGAATCAATTTTAATTATTTCTTTCCATCTACTGGATTGGGGTTAATCTTGCTGCTCTTTTTCAAGGAGGTTTAGATGTGTTATTAAATAGTTGTTTTCAGATCTCTCCAATTTGTTGATGTAGGAGCTCAAAGCTATAAACTTGCCTCTGAGTACTGCCTTTGCTGTGTCCCAGAGGAGCTGGTAATTTGGGTGTTCATTTTTGTTCAATATCATGAACATTTGAATTTCCTTTCTAATCTCTTCCATGACCCACTGGTGGTTCAACAGTGTATTGTTCAGTCTCCATTTGTTAAAGGACTTTCTTTGGTGGCTTTTGGTGTTGAGTTCTAATTTTATTCCCTTGTGGTCTGAGAGAATGCAAGGTATGAATTCAATGTTTTTGAATTTAGATAGGCTTGCTTTGTGACCTAAAATGTGGTCTATTTTGGAAAATGTTCCATGTACTGCAGAGAAGAATGTGTATTCTGATGCTGCTGGGTGAAATATTAGGTAGACATCTGTTAAGTCTAGTTGTTCTATGCAGTTGTATAGGTCTGCAGTTTCTCTGTTGAGTTTTTGCCGAATTGATCTATCTAGTGGGGATAGTGGTGTGTTAAAGTCCCCAACAGTTAATGTCTTTGGATCTATGTGACAGCTGAGAGAAAGTAGTGTTTCTTGGATAAATTTGGGTGCTCTGTTGTTTGGCGAATAGATATTTTGAATTGTAATATCTTCCCGAAGAAGAGATCCCTTAATTAGTATGTAGCAACCTTCTTTATCTCTTCTCACTAATTTTAATTTGAAATCTATTTTATATGATATTAAGATTGCAACTCCTGCCTGTTTATGGGGGCCATTTGCTTGGTAGATTGTGTTCCAGCCTTTCACATTGAAAATGTGTTTGTTTTTATGGGTAAGGTGTGACTCCTGAAGGCAGCAGATAGAAGGATCTTGCTTTTTAATCCAACAAGACAGTCTATGTTGCTTAGTTGGAGAGTTAAGTCCGTTAATGTTACGAGATAGCAATGAGAGGTATTTGGGAGTTCCTTCCATTTTATGCACCTTCTTGGGAGCTGCAGCAACTGGGTTCTTCCTATGGTTCTTGGATTCTCAGTTTGGGTGCAGTTTCTTGGCCTCTATTGTGGTCTTGTTGGTTTTCTATGTGTAGGACATCTTTAAGAATCTTTTGTAGGGCTGGTTTGGTGGAGATATATTGTTTCAGTTTTTCTTTGCTATGGAAGGTTTTTATTTGACCTTTCGTTATGAAGGAGAGTTTAGCTGGGTACAGTATTCTTGGTTGATAGTTGTTTGTCTTTAGGGCATGGCATACATCATTCCAGGCTCTTCTTGCTTTAATTGTCTCTGCTGAGAAATCTGATGTGATTCTAATTGGTTTCCCTTTTTAAGTGATTGATCTTTTCTCCTTCACAGCCTTAAGGATATTTTCCTTGGTCTGAATTGATCCAGTGTGGATTATAATGTGACGGTGGGATGTCCTGTTCTGGTCTGGTCTATTTGGGGTTTAAAAGCTTCTTGTATCTGGATAGGCCTATCTTTTTGCATGTTTGGGAAGTTCTCTGCTAGGATCCTGTTAAACAAATTTCCTAGACCATTAACTTCTGTTTCTAGGTGCTCCTCTACACCCATTATCCTTAGATTAGGCCTTTTGATGGTGACTTCCAAATGCTTAATAGATCTATCATATATCTTGGATTTGTCTTGGATGGTTGTATGTTCTTTCTCTATAATATCTAGGCTATCTTCAATCCCTGAGATTTGATCTTCTGCATGGTCTAACCTACTGTCAAGACTTTCTACTTGGTTTCTTTTTCATTTCTTTTCTTTTCTTTTTTGTTGGTCGTGGGCCTTGAACTTTGGGCTTGGGTGCTGTCCTTGTGCTCTTCAGCTCATGGCGAGCTTAGTTGATTGGTTATGGTTTCCTTGGACTCCCATTCCTTCTGTTGGTCTCCATTCAGCATTCCCTTTGTGGTCTCTCTGACTTCTTTCATCTCTCTGTTTATGGATTCCATGAATGCTTCTATTGATCTTTCTGTATTCTCATCCTGCTCTCTCAATTCCTATATTACTCTTTGATTAGCTTCCTCACATTCACAAAATTCCTGTAGTTCTCTTTGAGTGTTCTCAGCCTGCTCACATCATTCCTGATTTTCTTTTTTTCTGTTCTCAGCCTGCTCATGCCATTCCTTTATTTCTTTTGAATGTTCTCAATCTGTTCACACAAATCCTGTGTCAATCTTTGAGTAGCTTCCTCACGCTCATGAGATTCTTGTATTGATCTTTGGTTTGCCTCCTCTCTCTCCCTCTATCATGCTCACACTGAATCCTTTGCAGGTTTTCATTCACCATGTTTATCTGTAATATTTGTAGAGCTTTTTTGGAACTCTCTTCTGAATTATTCATGATCAGTTCTGTCCCCTGATTATCATTGACTGGGAGTTGAGATACCTAGACTTTCCATTTTTCTTGTGTTTTTCCGGCTTGTTCTGCCCATTTGGGATGAAAGTAACACCAGTTTTGTGCTAGGACACTATTTTAAGGTAAGCATCAACCAAAGTCTGTAGTTGCACAGTCAAAAGTCTGCAGATACAGTCTAGTTCAACAGATACAATCTATTCAACATCAAACAACTATGTCTTAATGGCCTAAGAACAGCAAAGAAGAAACCAGAAATTATTAGGTTTAGTGAGAAATGTGTGGGAAAATAGGATTAGAAGATGTGGAAAGGGAAAGGGAAAGTGAAATTAACCAAGTCCTAATCTCAAGGAGAGAAATGGATTGGACAGAATGATAGCAGAGAAAAAAAAAGATGAAAAAGAAAAAAGAGAAAGAAAAAAATGGAAAAACAAAAACTTAAAATTAAAAAGGGAAACACTTGAAAATTGCAAGTGTACAGAAGTAATATTCATAGAAGAATGGGGATGGGATGAGAGGAGGGGAGAAATAGAAAAGCAGACACCAAAACTAAAAAATAAAAATGTCTAAAATATTATATGGGCATAAAGAGGTAATACTGCTAGTAAGGAATTTAAGTCTAAGAAGTTTTGAATTGAGTAATAAATTTCTGGATTAAGTGTGTACTCAATAGGGGATAAGGTCTAATAATTGACAACGAGTATATCTGAGGATGGGCAGAACAGCAAGTAGGTCATGCAAAAAAGAATGAAAGAGAAGAAAAAGTGAAAAGAATGAGAAAGAAAAAAGCATTAAAAGGTCAGTAGAGATCAAAAAAAATCACACACACATATACACCTAAAATAAAAATTATACGAGGAAGAAAATAAAAGAATAATAGAAAACAATGTTTTTTAATTAAAAATTAAAAAAAATTTAAAAAAGGTACAAAGAAAAGTGTTCTTTGATTTTTTGGGGGGGTGGGAGAGGGAGGGATGGAAAGATCCCTTGTGTCTTTAACCAGTCTCTTGGTGGAGTCTCTGGTCTACTTGAGATGTTTGGTTTTCCTGTGGCTTGATTGGTTACTTAAGTCAGTTTGGGCCAGCAGAAAAATGCTCTGCTTTACCCTGGATTTTGTGATCCTCCTCCCAGGCTATTTCAGTTGGAGAGAGATCTGCTTTGAGTATCATAAAAGAGGGAGACGGCTGTTTCCTCTAGATAGGAGATGATAAGGTGAGGCTAGGTTCTGGGTAGAGTTGAGACCTTTCAGCAAACAGTAGCTTTTCCCTGAGGGGCTAGCTTCTGAGACACTCACAGAGCCCAGCCTGGAGCTATTCTCAGGGTTTTTGCTTACTGAATTTCAATTGATTTTTTAGGCTGTTGTAGGGAGGAGCAGCCTCTGGCTCTGTTTACCCAGTGAAGAAAGCCACTCCTCCGGGGGTGGAGTTTTCTCTGCCTGGGCTGGGTGACTTTTCCCTGGGTGGAGCTGAGCCTGGCAGGTCAGATTAGGTTCCTGTGACCTGCTAGATGACTCTTGTTTTCTTCCAAGGCCTGAGTTGGAGCTAGCTGTTCAATATCAAAGATGGAGATCTCTGGTGGTGGGGGAGGGGTGGCCTTCCCTCCTCTGCTCCCTGAGAAGGAGTGAGGATGTCAGGGTTCTACTCACACTGGAGTCTTGGTTCCTGGGTCATTTCTGGTCTGCGATCTACAGGATAAAGATATCTGCTCCTTGTCAGTTCCTGCTGGTGTTGAGTAGAATCAACTAGCCTGCTAAATCTGTTGCTTTGACTCTCTGTCTTGTAGGTATGGTGGCTACGGCCACTGCTGCAGGCGCCGCTGGCAAGTGCTCAGATCTGTCTCCTTGTCTGGATTTTCTCTCTCTGGCCTGACTCTCTGTACTGTGATGGAACATTAAAACTGCTTTCTATGTGAGAGCTTGTTTAGCCTCGAACTTCTCCTCTGCCATCTTCCCCAAACTCCCATTTTCTTGATTTCTTGTATTTTGGGTTTTTTCCCCTTTTCCTGTGTCTACTAAACTGATCTTCTAGTGATTTTGTCTCATTTCTTTGAGTTTTTTTTCAGATTGTATTCCTCCTTTTAGAATTCTTTGTAATGCTGTTTTATTGATCATGAATTCCTCTAATTTTTGTTTGTCATGGAAGGTTTTGGTTTCACCATCTAATGCAGTTTAAGTATAAAGAACCATTAAGAACATCATAAAGGCCATCACATTAACTTATAATAGAAAACAGCCTATTGTAAAAGGAGGAGGAAATGGGAGGAGGAGAAGCAGCAGCAGCAGCAGCACAGTCCCAAGGTAATGAGTACATTTCTTATCAAGCATTTTTATCCCCTCCTTTGTTTTCCCCCTACCATCTCTTCCCTCCCCACCTCCCCAACTACTCTCCCTCACCCCCACCACCTCTGCCAAAGTTGTAAAGTTCATTTTCAACATAGTGTCTTGTGCATCTCATTGTTACAATGGGTCATCCTGTATCTTTGTTTCAGCACTTTGTTATTTTTTAAAAAATTAAATCCAAAAAAGGAAGGAGAAAGGGGAAAAAGGAAACCAATTCAATATTGAAAAGAAATAAAGTGTTACGATCTCCAAAATGAAAAGCAAATAATTCATATACCTGCCTACAGCAACATCAGTCATACAGAAATGCAAATTAAAACAGCCCCAGACACAGCTAAATACTCATCACAATAAAAAAAGTTAACTGGAAAGCATAGTGCATATATCAAAAGGGATCATGTACAAGAATGTTAGTCTCAGCATTTAGAATATTAATCTGAACTAGAAACAATCCAAATGCCCAGGAACAGTGCAGTAGGAAAATGCACTGTAATGTATTGATTGTAATAAAATCCAATATGACAATTTCATAAACTACTGCTACACACACCTTGTGTGTAGTATCATGAGAAGCAGAAATTCATCAATTAAAAACTATCAGGCATAAAATGGACATCCTAAATGATTTCATTTATACAAAGTTCCAAAGCAGACACCATCAGCACGTGGAGGAGAAAATCAAATGTAGGTTTCACTTTGATGGTGACTGTGGAATAATGAGTGGAAGGAGACCAGAAGCATTCTGGGAGATTCCTTTTTTGGTTCATGCTATACTCCTTATAAAACTTCATCAAGCCCTGCACTTCATATTGGTATATCTTCACATAATTTCTCAATGACTCTTAAAATACTCAAAATAAATAAGTTACAAGTCAATATAGAATTAGTGAATTGTTATTCTATAAATCAATTCTGTAAGCAAATTCTTGTTCTATCAGAATTTTTCATACCCTTTCCCATGGATACTCCGAGAACCATCCTTCAATTCCATCTCTCTCATAGTACTTATTACAGAGTATTTTATTAATCAGGGTACATCTTCTGATCAATCTGGGAATTTCTCTTGTGAAAAAAAATGTATTAAAGATACATGATATTTTCAGATTTCTGTGCTGTGCTCCTTAGACAGGCTATTGAAGCAAGCTTTTATTTCCAGTGATATGCCTTGGAATCTGTTCACTAAGATCTAACTTGATGGCCCTGAGTAATTATCACCCAACTCACATCACTGAAAGTGTCCTTACACCCTGTCGTTGTTTTCTTCTCACAAGACTGGACATGGTGTGGACCTGAAAGGCAATCATGTTATCTCTGCTGGACTTTTGAAAACGATATCCAACAATAGAATCCAATTGCCTCTTTGCTAACTTGTATGAAAATGGGAAATATTTTATTTCTGGATCCTCGACACAGTTCTCTATCAGGAAAGCCAAACGTGAACATGTAGTATTAATAATAGAGCAAGAAAAACGGAGATTAAAGACTCCCCTGCCTTGTGAGCTTGTGAAAAGTAGCTTCTTTGTTAATGCATTTTCTTCTTCCTATTCCGAATCCAAATGGTACTTCTCTTCTATCACCACTAGGAACATCCTTGTGGATGCGGTTTACTCATGCACTGTTACTTGCAAAACTAATTAAGCAATCCCTATACGCTTACTGTTATGATTTAGATATGAATGAAATGTCTTCCCCAACAGCTCATGAATTGATGACCTATTGAAAAGTGATCAGATCACAGGGTCAATGGATCATGCAGTGGATGAGTTATAGCAGAAGGGACTGGGACTTAACTTGGAAAACGTAGGTCAGTAGAGGTGCCTTGGAAGGGTTGAACTTACCCCTGGACCTTCCTCTTGCTTTCTGCTTTCTGGTTGTTCTGACTGAAGAGTTTTCCTCTGCCACGATGTATCTACCCTGCCACAGGCAATAGAAACAGTAGAACAACTTAGTTGAGTTTACATTGAAATCAACCCAATATGAAGTCCAATCTGTAGTCATGTGTCCTCTGTCAAGCGTCACGATGGTAGACTTCTATGAAGGAGATGATGATAGAATGTAGGGACGACCATGAGGTGTTGCATGTGAGGATTAACTCTCAACAATGAAGTGAAGATTACCTTCATAATTTGCTTTCCCTCAAATTAGTTCTATGCCAAAACTGTAAAAATTTCCATTTAAAAAGTATCTTTGTTGGGCAAATACAAACTTACTTTTTAACTTACTTTTTAAACTTACTTTTCTCAAATCAATGAACAAAATTTGGTTAATAAAAATACATCTCAGTCCTGGCACCAATGTCATGCTTGTAATTCTAGCTACTCAAAGATGCTAAGATCTAAGTACCAAAGTTCAAAGCCAGGCAGGGTAGGAAAGTCCTTAAGACACTTATCTTCAATTAGCCACCAAAAAGCTGGAAGTAAAGCTGCGGCTCAAGTGGAAGAGTGATAGCCTTGAGTATCCCTTGAGGGACAGTACCCAGGGCCTGAGTTCAAGTCCCAGAACTGGCACACACACTTAACTGCATCTCAGGATGTATTTTTCTAAAACTTATTAAGAAATGGTGTTGCTGCAGATCCTTAGTAGAACGAAAGTCAAATTATTCTGGATCTTCACAACAGGAGGATCATGTTTCTTAACGGTTCTGCTACCTTTCTTTACTTCAAAACCATTCTGAATATATCAAGCCTTTCAGACCAACCAGAACAATCTCATCTCAAATTCTTCAAAAGAATCATACTTTCAGTATCCATTTTGGTATAGATAATAGCATATTCACAGATTCTGGAAATTGGGATATTTTTCTGCCTACCACATTGAATCATTGCTAGGTCTGTGTTTAACTTCTTTTCTTCTAAAGCATTTCCTTCATTTCACAGTCCTAAACACCCTAATATTGGAAGGTTTTAGTTTACTTCTGGTTTGAATTCATTGTACTTTGGGCCATGTTTTTTTTGGCACCTATTGGAAGAAAACACTAAGATAGGAGCAGGTAGGAGAAAGAAGCTACTCAATTCATCTTTGCTGGAAGCAAAGAGAAGATTGAGGAAAAGGTCAGGCCCCCAGACATAATCGGATCTACCCCTGTAAAACTGCCACAACCTGGGAGCCAAGCCTTAACAAGTAGACATTGTAGGCACATTTCACATCCAAAATATGTTACTGTTTTGTGCAAAAAAATGCCCATTGATTTGAGAATTCTGCTCCTATTTTTAAGTTCACTTCTCATCTAATATATTCCTAAGAAGAGTTTTGTTTTTGTTTTTTTTAAGCTCACTGTGGAATGTGACTGGGGATGACAGGAAGATGATCTGAGATGAGACAGAAACTGAAAACTTAGAAATTTCTTGGTAAACAGGTGAGCTTAGTATTTAAAAGGCACACATTTGTTGAGTGGTCATTTTGTTATAAGAACGATAGCTATAATGTATTTTATAATTTCCTGATAAAGAGAACTTCTTGAGATATCAATGATATGATTTTAAAATGTAGAATTAACCGACTCAAGCCTTTTCTATTTGTCTAACATTCTGTATGTGCCAATAAACAATTTTACTTAATAAAGAAATGTTCACTTAGTATCTTTAATTGTACATTGAAGTATACATATGCATTGATTCTGTCATCAAAACTCTGATAGTCTTAGAATACAGTAAAATGCAGGTGTAAAAACAGGTGCACAATTAATTGTACATTAGCTACAGTGCTCTTTAGGAAAAAAGTAAGGGCTTCTAAGTTCTTTTGGGTGACATTGGAAGACAGACATAATTCTAGATGGAATTATGTTTTCATAGACAAGTTAAGTTGATTAAAATAGGAACAAGATCAACAGAGCATTTCATTTTCTTCTTAGTAAAAACCAGAGAAAAGGATTCTGTCATGAAACCTGTCCATTAAAAAGACATCTACCACCAAAAGAAATATAGAGAAACATAGCAAAATATTAAAAAAATAACTTGACTACACTTGGGTAAGCTAATTTTGTACTTAGTAAATTAATATTTCATTTTATAACCTCATTCCAGTGTTATTCCTTGGAGTAGTTACAATGCAGATGGACTTTGAAATACTGTAGTAAATTCAAGTACTGAACAAAACATCAGCATATTTTTGATAACTTTGAAGAAAGCATTGGGCAGAAATAAATAAGCTTCATGAATAATCCAAATGTGTTACCCTTTAGGTAACAGGATGTCATTGGAACAATGAAAAGTAAGAAAGTGCCACAAGATTTAAGCGGCAGGTGCAGTAGCACATACCATTTCTAGTCATCATTTCCACACTGACAGAAGAACTACACTATGATTACAAGTGTCTTATCTTCCCCAGATGTTTGGCAGAAACCCATGAGTTTTCATTCTGTTTAGTTAAAAAAGAAAACTATGAAAAAGTTTCCCACCAAATTTTCAATAGAAGAAGACAATTTCAAACCTTTTTTTGGTCAACCTCTAGAAGAATACTTCCAAAAGTTGCTCATTTGACAAATCAACGTCTGACACAATTTACATGCTTATCAAAAAACAATATTAGTATTATCAGTAGAATGGCAAGAAAATATAAGAGGAATGGAAAGATAGAAAGGAAATTGCAAGCATTTGGAAAACAAAAGGTGTATCATCACCACTTGACAGAAATATGGCTGTTGTACAGACCAAGGAAGGGAGAGGAAAGAATCCAATAAGTTAATTCAGTTTCCTCAAATATTAGGTTCAAACAATAAATAATACTAACACTCTCTTAGATGTACCTGAGATATGTAGTATGCTAATGGTATTGGAAATTAAACCAGGATAGCAAAAAAGTGGCATATGATTTTGAAAGCAAATTTAGGAAAATATAGCATATTACTATTGAAAATGGGAGTTCATATAATTATACAGCACATGGCAATCAGTAATGCAGACATTCTCTCTCACTTGCTCACTTGCTCTGCTCTCTCCCTCTCTTTCTCTCCCTCTCTGAAGCAAACTGAGAAAATATTCATGCTAGACAAAAAGTATGTCTTTATTTTTACTTCACAACAATGCTATGTGTGGCAGGGACAGACATAGAAACACAGCCTAACTAGGTGTTTTAGTGAAGTTTCTGAATGTTTAAACATTTAAGATTTGAGGCCTTCTTGGTAGTAGTGTCTAATTCATTCTGACAAATGACAGTCTGTTGGCAGTTTACACTCGGTAAGTGCACCTGACTGTCAGTCTGTTTCCATGAGCTACCTACCTGTCACTGTGCGTCTGGCCTCTCTCCCACTCTCACAGAGCTGCCTGTTCAATATTCACTTCCTCAAGGAGCTGTACAGTGAGGGCACCATAGGAAAACACATCATCAATCTTTGTGATGACACCAACTCTGTACTCTAGGGATCAAAGTATCACAAATGTCATATTTAAGTAAAAAATAAACTGGTTCAGGATTTTTTTAAAATTATATTATCTTTAAGTAGAAGTACACACAGTTGCCTTTCTACAAACTAGTTTATGAATATAATGCCTCTTGATTAATGTCACCCCTTTCAACATTCTCTCCACCCCTCCTACCCCACCCATTCCCTTAACTTTAAAAAAATTTTAAGTAATGTATTGAATTATTTTGCCATTTCACAAACCAATGTATTATAAACAATACATCCTTGATCTATGTCATCTCTTCAACATTTTCACCCTCTCGCTTTGACCCATTTCAATCTAGCACTGAATGGACATTCAATCAGTTAAAATTTGTGTTTTTTAAAATAATTTTGAAGAAACTTTTCTTCAGTAATAAAAGGAAAAAGATGTCAAGGTAGATAGACAATTCAGCAAGTGCATAATGGATTGTTTGTTAGCCCTTTCAAGAATTCGAACAACATTTGTGTGTCCCTGAGAACTGTTTCAGGAAATGGACATGAAGTTCAGGGCGGGTCTGGAGATCCCTAGGTTAACATTGCTATTGAAGTTCAACAGAACCTCAGGGGCTCAACTGAAGGCTAATTTATGATAGCTTGTACAACAGTATACTAGAAAAAGCCCAGAGAAGACGCATAAAGCCAATCTGTCCTCTGGTCCATACAGAGGAGACATTTAATTCTCCACAACTTCTTTCAAAGGCAAAGCTAAGCTTTACACTGTAGACTGAAGCTTGAGTCGTAGGGAGAAGAAAAGTGGATATAATCACCACAGTGATACAGAATGTACCTTAAAAAGCTAAGAGGTGTATCAAGAGTAACAAAGGGAAACTCCACCTCAAAATCAATTCTCCACAGAATTGGTTTTTATTAGAATGTAACATGTGGGCTGGGAAGGTGGTTCAGTGGTAGAGCGTTTGCCTTGCATGCTCAAGGCCCTGGGTTCGATTCCTCAGTACCACATAAGAAAAAGAAAAAAGCCGGAAGTGGGTGCTGTGGCTCAAGTGGTAGAGCACTAGCCTTGAGCTGAAGAGCTGAGGGACAGCGCCCAGGCCCGGAGTTCAGGCCCCATGACCGGACCCCAAAAAAAAAAAAAAAAAAAGAATGTAACATGTTAGACTTAGTAAGTCAGTAAGTCTTCACTGAAAGCTGTAAAGAGTATAGTCTCGGATATTCTTGGAAGGGTATGAAATGGTTTCTCTTTCATCAACCTGTAGATTCCTATGTGTACTTTTTCTCAGTAGAAATGCCTCAACATTTCTATTAAGCATTAAGATTGGTAGATTAAAATCCATAATTGTACTGGGATGGTATTTTCAGCTCATAAAACATTTCAGAAAAATGAAAATCAAAACAAAAAAAGATGTCTGTTGACTTAAAATAGGCAAAGAAGCCATTGTTAAGAAACAGAAGTTAATATCAAAATTAGCGACGTATTTTAACATTCAAGACTCCAGGTAACATGTAATCAATCTGACTATACTACATGTCAGAAATATGTAAAATTTCTTCAATAAGAGGATTTTTATAAAAAATATTAAGACATGCTCAGTATTAATCATACCAGAAATTACTATGATGAAAATTTTTTTCATTCTGGGAAGAGAACTGAAAGAAATTGTACAACAGCATGCATAATATTTTAAGAATAAATGAATTATTACTCTATAGTTAAGTACTAAAAATAAAACTGACAATGACTCTATTAATAAATAATTCAGTACTGCCAAGAGACATTTTATTAAAATTGAAACCCAGAATTATCAAAGGAAGAATGATAAAGAGTATGTATCACAAGAAGTGTTTTATTTGTACAGATTAAAAACCATGGTAGGAGAGGAGCTAATTTAGTTTGTTGAAATAAACAAAAAATAGATTAGAAATAAAAAGCCACTCTTTTTTGAAAATAAAAGTCTTAGAATTACTTCAAGAGTACAATAATAAAACTATGAATATTTTCAGCTATATTTTATTAAAATAAAAAGGAAAATAAAAGGGACAAATTAAAGACTCAAGCATAAGTCACAACATGTCAGCTATGTAAATTTGAAGGCTGACAAGATATTCAAGTCTTT
This sequence comes from Dipodomys ordii, assembly GCF_000151885.1. Lineage (NCBI taxonomy): Eukaryota > Metazoa > Chordata > Mammalia > Rodentia > Heteromyidae > Dipodomys > Dipodomys ordii. Next base: position 9,823,000 of record NW_012267269.1, read on the forward strand.
CTAGACATTTGTTATTAACAAAACATCAGATATACTCATTTGTGAAGCCTAGGTCAGAGAAAGTATTTAGTATACACTGAGGATATTGAAAGATTGTTTTATGGTTGCAGAAAACGAAACTCAGCTTTTCCTTGTTTTGTTCTTTTAAATATCAATTTTCTTAAGAATTTCTTGGCACAGAATGTTATATCCACATACTGATGATGATTGTTAAGGATAGGAAGCAAGGCGAGTGAGTGGTTATTGTTTCAAAGGTATAGAGTGTTAGTTTACCAAGGTAGGAAGAGTTCTAGGAATGGATAATGATGATGGTTAATATCATTGTATTTTACACTTATTCAGAGGATAAATTTTATGATAGGTATGTTTTATCACAGTAAAATATACTATCAAAGTTGACATAGTTTCTAGTAATCAAAATCTATGAAAAAGTTTCACTAAGAAAGAAACTGGAAGTCCTGCGCTGGTGGCTCAGGCCTATAATCCTAGCTAATCAAGAAGAGGAGATTTGCAGATCTGCTGACAATGGTTTGAAGCTAGCCCCACCAGGAAAGCTTGCGAGACTCTGCTTCCAATTAAGAACCAAAATACACAGAAATGGAGTTGTGGCTCAAGTGGTAGAGCACTAGCCTTGAGCAAAAATATCTGTGAGCAAATCATTGTTGCAATGGGTCAATGAGGGATATAGATTGACCCATTGCAAGAAATATTTTTTGAATGTAGATGTTGGACCCTATTCCTAACAGACAAGACTAAAAAAATGATAAGCCAATTCGGTTTCTTCCTTTAAGTATACACAAATTAGAAATGTTAGGAAAGAAACTTTGATACAAGTTTGTAATTATAACAAATTGAATTTACTTCTTAAAAATTTGTTTGCATTGAACTTTTTTGTAGTTCATTCCCATGCTCAAAATATATCCCTGTGATTCTATTTTTGAACACTGCAGGTATGACATTTCTGCAGAATTAGCAGAAATGAACCATTTTGTAACATATGTTCAGTGCAATATGGCTTCCCTCCAGGGGGAACAATGTCAACATAGCATGGCAACTTTTTAGAATAAAACAAAACATGAATTATTATTGTTTCTAGGCAGATATAGAAACATCTTCGTATCCTGAAAGACTTACCAATGGTTCCAGAAAAAGGTAGAAAAAAGATTACTTTTGTCATTTAACCAGACTTGTGTATTTTTTCTACCAAACACCATATATTTTTTAGATGAAATTACCAATCACATTGTGAGTATTGTACATGAAAGAATATGATGTTAATAGGCAATTGTAACCCCTCTGTACAGTATTTTCACAATAAAAAAATAAAAATTTAAAAAAATTTAAAAAAGAAGAAAGGGATAAATAAAAAGAAAGGCAAGCTACAATTGTTGATTAAAAAAAGAATATGATGTTAGTGTGCTGAAGTGTTTTTATGAATAAATAAAAGATGGTTTCATGCTCAAGGAACAGAAGACTCAGTATTTTTCACATGTATTTATGCTTATATTATTCCATATTTATGCTTGTATTTGAATATTATTTCACATTTTGTATAAATATACTTGAATATGTAAGTACATTCAAATATATAACAATATATAAGCAGATATATAACATATATGCATGCCCATATTTACATAGCTCTTTTTTTTGGGGGGGAGGGTCAGGTGGGAGATGAACTCTGGGCCTGGGTGCTGTTCCTCAGCTCTTCAGCTCAAGGCTGGCGCTCTACCACTTGAGCCACAGCGTCAATTCCGGATTTTTTTCTTTTTGCTTATGTGGTGCTGGGGAATTGGACCCAGGGCCTCAAGCATGCAAGGCAAGCACTGTACCACTGAGCCACCTTCCCAGCCCTACATAGTTCTTATCTAGACAGACTTTTGTCAAAATATAAACATGTTTTTGCCAACAGAAATTTGCATGATCATTTCTAATACTTAATCTACTGCTCTCTGATTTGGAATATGCAGATTTCAACAGTTTTGAGATTTTTTTTAAAGTAAATATGGCTTTTTATTTTTTATCACAATTAAAATGCATCTCATGCAACTATAACTTCATGTATGCTACAATATTTTTTTCTTAGTCTTCTATGTCTGCTTCTCAGTCTTCCATTCTGCTTCTCAGCATGTTTTGTTTCCTAATGTCAAAATTATTGTCCAGATAATCATATAATCAAATTTATAAACATCTTTTTATTAATCCAGGGTATTTACAAATTTAGTTTGCTTCCCCAAGTTTAAAAACGTCATTGTCAGTCATCAAAATTTTGATTCAATCGGCAGAAATCTTAGAAAGTTTTGGGAACTCTAACATCAGAAAAGGGAATTTTCTGCCATGCGCCAGTAGCTCATGCCTGTAATCCTTGCTACTGAGGAGGCTGAGATCTGAAGATCATGGTGCAAAGCTAGCTCGGGATGGAAAGTCCATGAGACCCTTATATCCAATAAACCACTAGAAAACCGGAAGTGGTGCTGTGGCTCAAGCAGTAGAGCCTGGCCTTGAGCTGACGATTGCAGGAACAGCACCCAAGCCTCAGAATTCAAGACCCATGGCAGGCAAAAAAAAACAAAAAAACAAAAAAACACAAAGAAACATTCTCTGTGCATTGCAAAGAAAATTTTCTTCTGTTCATAAATATAAATTATCGTCTGCTTAAATTTATTTTATTGATTCTGAAATAATTATTTAGAAAATTAATGCTTTTATACAAAATTTAAAGTGATAATTAATTTTACCTTCTCTTAAAAATAATATACCAGTGTTTTACCATCCAAACTCAGAAATAATATCTTCTCAAAAGTTATTTATGTAAAAAAGGAAGGTATCGATGAGTCCTAAGAATCTCCTAATGGCAAGAGATGGGAGTAACAAAGAGGCCGGACATAAGGAAAGAGCGTTACGAAAACCTTCTTGCCAGAATAAGAAAAACACACAAAGATCAGCTTCCAATTATGATTTTAAAACTAAAATCTGCTTCACTGGCATGGAACCAGAGCAGAATAAATTTAGCAGTACATTTTGTTTGGCACAAGTCTCAAGTGTGCCTTCAAAAAGTCAGACATTTGGCAGAATGACACCCCAAATATCCGGATGACTGACAGATTTTTTTTCCCTTTTCACATGTAATGAGGAAAGCCAGCTCTACCTCCATACTTAAAAAGAAGCCTGTTCAGTTTTATTAATTAATTTATTTTTTCTATTGTGGCGCTTGAACTCAGGGCCTGGGCCTGTTTCCAAGCTTTTTGCTCAAGACTAACACTCTATCACTTTGAGCCACAGTTCTACATCCAGTTTTCTAGTGGTTAATTTGACTTTCCTGCCCCAGCTGGCTTCTAATCACAATCCTCAGATTTCAGCCTCCTGAGTTGTTAAAATTACAGGCATGAGCTACCAGCTCCCAGTTCAACCATATTTTTTATTGCTTAAACATATATTATTAACCCTACAAAGGTGGCTGAGTGGTAATTTCCTACCATAAACCAGGCACTGGATTTGATCCTAGCATTGCAAAAAAATGTTCATTATTAGATAATTATGATTAAATTTAAATAAAATCTATAAGTAAAATAATAACATCACTTCATGTTTTTGACTGTTTTGATAATATGATTATATTGTAATTTGGCAAGAAAAAGATTTTTTTCTGGTAAATGTATATATTGGTTGAAATAATAGGAAAAATAGATTTTCCTCTGATAATCCTAATAGTGAAAGATAATAATTAAATATACACTAGAAATACATTTATATATACATATGTATGTAATGTGTACATATATTATATATGCACATAAAGACAGAGCCAAATCTGGTGAGGCAAATCTCAGAAATTATTATTCCTTAAATCTTAATGAATATATTGGAACTATTTTTAGTATTTTTCAAAATTTCATTTTCCTAAATTAAACAAATTATTAACATATACTTGGATATAATCTCAAACTATTTCATGCTCACTTTGTTCTTCAATCCTTTCTATACTCCACTTTCTATGGAGATTCAGAAGTTAACCACTTGTTAGCACTGCTATCTACATCACTTTGGTTCATCACTGTCCTAGTGAACTATTTGCTTCTATCAGTCTTCCTTTGGCTCTCTCAGCAGAGCCATCAGAATTTTATGGATAAGTGTAGTATAGAGTTTTTCAGCTACCTGTTCAAATGGTTAAAGGCAAACTTTCTGAAGGACACTTGTGAGTCAGAAACCAACTCTGCTGGGGAAAATTTTGAGTCATAAATCTGGTTATATGGTCACCTTAATTGTGAAATCATATGTGGTATCTGTTACCATGTGGTATGTACCTTTTGCCATTATTTGTTTATGTTGTTATAGCTAAATCAACTCTTCTATTCCTCTTGGATCAAATGATTGTTCATCCTCTTAAGGTCCTTTGCAGAGACCTTTTCCTCTTCTCTGTGCCTTATTCTCTCTTCCCTTGGCATCTCGGTCTCTACTCCCAAGTCATATTTCCACTGACTCATTTGAACCATTACACCTAATACTTCAATATTTGAACTCTAATAGAACATATCTATCTTATCTGCCATTTTGGTGTCATTTATCAAAACAGAATATATATTATAAATAAGCACTAACTGTATTTATTATATGCATTCTTTTTTAGAATATGAGAGTAAAGAACTGGCAAATTTTATTTGTTGGTTATTCATAGCTAGTACAACAATCCCTAGTACCTGATTGGCAATATTTCCTGAAAGAAACAAAGAAGGAATTTTTTTTTTGGTTTGGTGATAGGGCTTGAACTCTTGGCCTGGGCGCTGTCCCTCAGCTCTTCAGCTGGAGGCTAGTGCTCTACCATTGAGCCACAGTACCACTTCTGGTTTTCTGGTGCTTTATTGGAGATAAGAGTCTCATGGACTTTCCTGCCCAGGTTGGTTTTGAACCATGATCCTCAGATCTCAGCCTCCTGAATAGCTAGGATTAAAGGTAGGAGTCACCAGCACCTGGCTAGGAATTTTCCTTTGGAGACAGGATCTCTGAGAGCTTGGGCCAGGCAGGGACTCATGTAACGCAAGCTGATCTTGAACTTGTGATTCCTGAATCATGTGCAGTGAAATCCTCATTCTTTACTGATAATGTGTATTTTTACTTATAACAATAATTTGTTATAATAAAATAATTACTTAGAATCCTGAGGAAAATATAAATAGTAGATTCTGGGTAAAATTTAATGATTCTTTATCCTCAGCTTTGTTTGAATGAGGTTTTTATGCATTGTTTAATTTTGTGGATGAATGGTTAATTTAAAAATAATTCATGTATTTCCATTCATCTACTGAGGGGCATCTGGGTTGGTTCCAGATCTTAGCTGTGGTAAATAATGCTGCAATAAACATAGTTGTGCTGGTAGCTTTAGTGTGGTCTTGTTTGTAAACATTTGGGTAAAT